>NW_026533123.1:229950-241007 GCF_026283585.1 Hylaeus volcanicus | reverse complement strand
AAACGTACTTTTATTGTTTATAAAGTTTTAAAGCCGAAATTGCAAAATCAGGCCTTGGAGTCGCATCCGCCAAAGTGTAACGAATATATTAAAACCAGAATTATTAGAAAATAATAATGGAGTCGCAGCCGCCAAAGTGTAACGAATATATTAAAACCAGAATTATTAGAAAATATTGCTTCTTTGCTTCAATATCCTGGAAAAAAATTATGCTAGCCTAATCGCCCTGTCCTCGTCTCTCCTGCAACTGTTGTATCGCCCTCTCTGTCCTTATCCCAGAGTTTCCTACTTTTTCCGCAACTGTCGCTGAAGTCAACTCGGAGTTTGGCTCTGGCTCCTGCGCACCCTTAATATATATTTTAATTTAGTGTAATATGTGGAATGTATCTATTCATATCTATTGATGAGTACAAGTATAAATTAAAAATTTACTTAGAGTGTATAAGCTGTAAAGTATTAATAATATCGGCTTAAGTTAAAATAACTTAAGTTGTTTTTACGGAGGTGTTTCTTTTTTATATAAATTCTTTATACTCATTAATCAGAATTTTTTTCAATCCTCAAATCTCATCTCGACAAAAATTTATGTCATGTAATCCGTAATAATGAAATAATGATAAAGTAATATTATTATATCTAAAGCATGGAGAAAATTGATTTATTATTAATTCTATCTAAATCGAATTAGGTTATTGTAAATTTTTAGCAGCATAGAGATACTTATTGTCGTGATTTTTCTAGTCGGAAATTTTTGTAGTTTTTCTTACAATTAAATTGAAATTTTACAAGTAAATTTTGCACATTTAAAGAAATTTAAAAAAATTAGGAAATGGAATGAAAAGTTATGTCTTTAGGAACCAATATTGAAATGATAAAATATAGTTAAATACAGATTTATTATTTCATGAATTTACTGTTAAGTTGTTTGTAGTCAAAGTTCATCACAGGTTGTCGTTGTAGCCAGGTGTATTTTGTTTTATAGGGGTCGGATATCTTACTGCTTATCGTGTGCTTTTACTCCACAGGTTCAAGTCTTCAAGAATATTTATTCTTTGTTGCAATCAATATTTCTACTTTTTTCCAATTTGTATGGCTTTTTTTTAAATACAAATACCATGATTTACACGATATTTCGAAGAATCGGTCTTCCGTGTAAAGGGAGGTTAGGTGTACTATTCGCCTGGTTTAGAATATGTCGAGGCATATGACGAAAGTAGTCTAACCTATCAAACTCTCGGAATACGGGCCCTTATAGGCGGGTACTTGACCTCACCTCGACTCGTAGGCTGAATTTTACAACCCAACTTCTTAATTCGTACGTTGTAGGCCGACGTCTACAATATGATTTGTTTTCCATTGAGTGTGCGTGGAAGTATTCCCCCAAAATGTGTACAAAATACCATTCAATAGATGAGGAAACTAACTACTTAACTTAGAAAAACTAAAATATACGGGACTCAGAACTAGACAGCTACTCATACGGGGTATCTAAATAAATACATAAATAAGAGCCCAACTGGTGAAGTACTACAAGGAAGTATGAGGAATGCCCCTGGCAAGGAACATCGCTCAATGTTATGCAAGTATGCGTACAAACGAGATATTGAAAAATATTAAACACATATTCGTTTGTATTGACTAATCTTATATTTGATGGTTGAAAACTACCCTCAGTGTTGTAGAAGAAATATATACAAGTTGAGCCGGAATTCGTAGTACACCCGAACAGGATGTGATTCTAGCCCATAGCCCGAATCTATTGGAACGAATTCTTGATTCCTACTACATTATTGTTACGATACAATCTTTTAGACATGGTACTTTTGCAGTTACGAAGAATTTCTTGTGAGGAATAGAGGAGAGTTGCCTTCATTAAATCGTCTTATACGATATGTTACGATGTATCAGTGTTCTACGATTCAACATTTGTCTTCTTTGATTGACAATACAGATTGCCTATACAGGGTGTCTCGAAAATGTTGTAACACCTTGAAAGGGGTGGTTCGAGAGGTGATTTGAAACAACTTTTCCCTTAGGAAAAATGTTATCCGAGGCTTCGTTGAGGAGATATTAACGGAAAACACTGACCAATCAGAGCGCGAGTATGCTGGTGGACCGCCCACGGTAAGCGTAGGCTACGCGCTAGGCAGCCGCGCTCATACGCTACCGCGGGCGCTCCACCAGCATACTCGCGCTCTGATTGGTCGGGGTTTTCTGTTAATATCTCCTCAACGAAGCCCTTAGCGAAAGACATTTTCGCTAAGGAAAAAGTTGTACCTCTTGATACCTCTTGAAGGGTCAAGGAGTTCGATCGCCGAGTTTCGTATATTCTTTGATGTTTGCCGCCGAGCGTCGAACACAGACAAGGATAGTGAATAAAGAAGAGGACGGAAACAATGTAATGCAACGATGAAACTTTTTTATTATTAACTTTTTTGTTGTAAAACTTTTATCAGCATATTCCTGACATTTTTCTCATTAAAATGAGATCAAACACGACGTAATTCGTTACGTATTTACTTGTAACAACTTATTATGTATCACATGTATATCGTAGAACACTAATTAAAAAAAGATGAATGGTAAATATGTCCGAATTATATCGTGTTTAGTCTCATTTTAATGAGAAAAATGTCAGGAATATGATGGTAAAAGTTTTACAACAAAAAGGTTAATAATAAGAATGTTTCTTCGTTGCATTATATTGTTTCACCGACATGCCTGGGTGTTTTCGCTCCGTCCTCTTCTTTATTCGCTGTCTTTAGCTACGTTCGAGGGGTGTCGGCAAACATTAAAGAATATACGATGTCCACGTTAGTCGTACAAGGTCAGTCTCGAGCTTGTGCGTCTAACGAGACATTACTCTATTTTTTTTTAACGATGTCGGTCTGCAGAATCAAAAAGAATAAATATAGAATATAAGATTTTTTGCAGATATTAAAAGTAACCTTTAATTAGTAGCCTTTTGGATTGAATTACTCTAAATCTTGATTATCAGCATTACTGTTGCTTACATGTAGATTGTCTAACGAACTATAATCATCAAATGAACCCAACAAACATAACCTAAACAAAAAGTCCAATGTTAGTGGGCAGAAACTTGCACTACGTTTAACGGGTTAACAATTTTAATATCGATATCATTAATAGAAATAAAATGTAATCAAGAGATTGTATCATGAAATGATAATATGTCTCTTCTCCTTTTGTTTCTGAATATGCGAAGAATTTTAGTGTAAATGTGAGTATTATTAGCTTTTCAGGTAATTATAGGGAACAGGTACATCCTCACTGATTTCTACTAATTGGAATTAGAAGTAGAATACCAGTGATCCATTACAATAAACTATTTACTGTTAGGTGGAGCGATTAGATGTTTCCAATTAATATTTTTTCCAGTACTGACATTTTGAAAACTTAAGTCCCATTATTTGAAGACATACATATTTATTTTCTTTCTTGTCATTCCTAAAAAGAATTTAATATTATATTTATAATTAAGATATGCGCAATGTTTCAAATTTACCAAATTTCCCCTATAGCTCACATAATTCTCGATATTTTTTGGATGTTAGAAAATAGCAAGATCATTCACTGGAATTATTCATATTTTACAGTGTTCGAGATAACTTGCTCGTGAATGCAAGATGACTAGATCGACTTAATTTATATTCAGTAGTTGTAGATCTCTTGTGTCTAAGATTATTCGTTGATAAATTAAGCCCGTATTAAGGATATCATGTTTCACATTCCGCCAAAGGTTAATGATCTGTTAAAAAAAGGTAACAATTGGCTGACCTACAATTAAAGCGCGATAATAAGAGGCTTATAGATTTCAAAAAATAGCAATACACAGGGTAGAGTGTAATATAGCATCCATAATGAAAGCAAGAAATAAAATCACAATTGAAGAAACTAATGGTACATAATGGTCATTGCAGCAGAAGCTATTCTTTCCTGTATACATAATTTTAGAGTTGATATTAAAAATAGTGAACCTTTACTACTTTACATTCTGAAGCTTTGTCACGTAAATATAAACAATCAAAGTTAACTGGTGTGATTGTTGGTAGGTTCCATTTTACCTTTTAGTCAGCTGACAGAGATCAGAGATTATATCGATGAATAAAACAATTCATGCAGGCGTGCTCTTATACGTATAAATAAATCAGCACTTATATTAAGTTATAGGAAACATACAAGTGGTGTGATCAAGGCAGATCAATATACCAATTCATATTGTTTTATAAGAAAATCATGCTAGTGGCAAGGAAGATTGTTCTTCTGGGAATTGGAAGTATCTGCAATTTTAAGCCAATTGTTATGCACTGTGTAGATTTCCTCTTTCTTCAAATTCATGAGATAAGCCTCAAAAGGAAAATTCTTTTTTCCAATGTGTTCCAATATTTCTTTATTTGTCTTGTCCAATCCGTTTGCTACTAATCCGAGAGCCCGCGACATAAAATTTCGGCCAATTTCATTACATATATCCTTTTGCTATTTGACTGTTTTTTACTAAAGAATAAAAATAATCCAAGGCTGGCAGCGCACAAACGGTGCATCGCTCCGCTAGAAAGTCGTAAACATGTAAGAAATAACAGTATCTTTGACTGAAATCATTACTACTGAAATTTTTAGTGCGTATTGTTGACATACCAAATTGCATAAAAAAGTTGGTCTGGCAGATTGTAAGCGGTGCTAAATGGGTCTGGCAGTCGGAAAACCTTGTCGGAAAAACGAAGTAGTTTGACTGAAATCATTATTTCTGAAACTTTTTGTATAAACAATATGTAATACATAGGGTTAAAAAAATTTGGTCTGGCAAACTTTGAGTGGTGATAAATCGGTCTGGCAGCCGTTTAAAGGAGCGAACACATATGCTCGCCGTGCAATTTCATGACTTATTTAAGTTAAATAATAATAATAATTGTATGAAATAAAAATCATCACACCAATATTTTATACATAACTAATGTATATAATGTTTAAAAATAATTATTAATTGATAGGTTTATTAGATTATCGAGATCTCAACGCCAGTAACGCATGTGTGTTCGTTCTTTTAAACGGCTGCCAGACCGATTTAACACCACTCAAAGTTTCCCAGACCAAATTTTGTTAACGCTATGCATTACATATTGTTTATAGAAAAAGTTTCAGAAATAATGATACCAGTTACTTGATAGTTTTGTTAGATGTTTTAATGAACTACTTCGTTTTTCCGACAAGGTTCTTCGACTGCCAGACCCATTTAGCACCGCTTACAATCTGCTAGACCAACTTTTTTATGCAATTTGATATGTCAACAATACACACTAAAAATTTCAGTAGTAATGATTTTAGCAAAAATCAAATTATTATAATACGCCATAGTAAAGCGTTGCACCACTGAATTCATGCCAGACCAAGCATTTCTGCACTAGGGAGGCATACCATCTTCGGAAAACAGGTTCATTTGTGTAATGAAATGAGTCACCCATTTCTGTCGCGGGCTCTCGGACTATACATCTTGGGTTTCAGCTATTAGTGGCATTCTTGAACTTCGAATTTCAAAACCTGAATTTATCTTCACACGTGTTCATTCTAGATCCATTAACCTCAAGATTTTAAGTTTAGCCATAACGGTTTTCCCTTTAAACCCAGTTCATTATTAAGTTTAATTTTAACGATTTACATCAAAAAACCTATAATCTGAAGCCACATGAATTTTTTTTACCCTAAATTTTGCATTGCCGAACAAAATTATGACCACACAGTCGAAACGTCATGTTCACTATGCTCCGTATGAATATAATAATCATTCATTTGAATTTAATGTTGAAAGAATAGGACAAATTATTCTTATCGAGGATTGAATCGTTACATGGTCCCACCGGCGTCACGTTTAATCCGAGATTTAGATAAGATGTATATGTTAACCTAAAGTAAACTACTGTAAGTATTTTTTCTCATTTGTATCTTTATTTTCAATTTATTTTAAATCTTATTCTCTCGAAAAGTCGTCGTTAGTTTAAAACGTTTAGTTTAAGTACATTTTCCATATCTAAATCACATTTATTTTATTAAATAAATAAATGTAAGTGTTCTAATTGGCGACGAAAGAACCTTCCTTTTGACAATTACATATAAATATGTAGACAGAGAAAGTGTTGATATAATATATCTACATGGGACACTATGTTACCGATCAAGTAACCTTAGCTTGAAAATCTGCTGCTAGGATCCAGAGCCAAACTCCGAGTTAACTTCAGCGACAGTTGCGGAAAAAGTAGGAAACTCCGGGACAAGGACAGAGAGGGCGATATAACAATTGCAGGAGAGACGAGGACAGGGCGATTGAGCTAGCATGATTTTTTTCCAGGATATTGAAGCAAAGAAGCAATATTTTCTAATAATTTTGGTTTTAATATATTCGTTACACTTTGGCGGATGCGACTCCAAGGCCTGATTTTGCAATTTCGGCCTTAAAACTTTATAAACAATAAAATTTTTTCTTTTCTTATAGAAGAAATTGGTTTACATATACTTTTTTCAACATCAGGCCTTGGAGTTGCATCCGCCAAAGTGTAACGAATATATTAAAACCAAAATTATTAGAAAATATTGCTTCTTTGCTTCAATATCCTGGAAAAAAATTATGCTAGCTCAATCGCCCTGTCCTCGTCTCTCCTGCAATTGTTATATCGCCCTCTCTGTCCTTATCCCGGAGTTTCCTACTTTTTCCGCAACTGTCGCTGAAGTCAACTCGGAGTTCGGCTTTGGGTCCTCCGCACCCTTAAGGGTGATTTCCTCAATCGCAATGATAAAAGAAATAGAGGAAGTCGAGTACTTGGTTACAATTGAAATACGTATATCTACGTAGTCTCAGTCTACATTGTTTGAAATAGATCATACGAAAATTATAAGATACAATGTCTGACTGAAATTGCTAAAGGTTATTTTCCTTTACTAGTTTTCAGAAATGTATTACAAAATTTGATTGTACAGGACTAGACATATCTCGGCGCGCGAGGGGTTAATTTCAGATCAGACTTCGTTTATCATATCCGCATTTCTACACCCTTATAAATTAATTCACTCCATTCGAGTTGCACGCTCCTAAACTTAATAACCTTGCATATTAACCTTGCATAAAAAAATACCGATTAAAAGTATCTCCAAAGAACAACTTACGTTTTTACTGAAATGAACTTTGTTCCTATAAGTATCTATCCTTATCTCTTCTTTTTTCAATTTTACGTTTAAAATCGAACTAACTTTACGCTTCAATTGAGCAGCTATTGAAAATGCCGTTTCGTTTGCTAGGATAAATAAAATAAATTTGTATTGATCAACGAGGTTGTCGGATGAAAAATATACCCAGGGGGCATACACACAATGGAGGGTAAAGCAAATCGATTTCTTTTTTGTCTATTCTTAAAAGAACGATCATAGACTAATGTCCTATAAACATATAAAGACAGAATACCATTCAGTTATTATTCAGGTAGCGAGTAACAGTTATTCTATAATCTATCCATAACTCTTTATAATATCTTGTATTAAAAATCCAGAAATCGCTTTTTATTCGTTAGGCAATCAGCGATATTTGCTTGAAAAATTCCTATTTTAGCTTGAGATACCAATTGGTCAATAGTTAATTTTCACAAAATCAGAGAGACTCGAATTATTCTTAAACTTTAATAAATCTATGTTGCTTTTATATTCAGTTGCATGTTATGAAAAATACACCTGGCACTGCAGACCACTCCATCGAAAACATGTGATATTAGATCAATGACCATATCTCAGATGTTTACAAATATTATCTGATAAACAAGCTATCGAAAAACTTTTAATAGATGTATTTACCAACGACCAAAATTCTGATTTTATAAATTCATTCGTTTGGTTGGGAAAAGAATCACGAACAGTGGTCAGGTTTTACAGTCTCCCAGATGTGTTTGCCCCCATAAACCAAAACCAAGTTGCGTGTGAAACGCATTTGAGGAATGCATCGAACGGACAATGATCGTTATTATTAGATTCCTTAGAAACTCTCGTCAATTCCTCGATCGAAATTGAATACTTCAAAATCCCCGTCGGGTGCATCTGGGATATCCGGCGCAACTGGTATCTCGGGTCGAAGGGCCACGCAGTCCCGTGGTGAGCATTCGACTCGGCCTTCGGATCCGCAGCTGCACTCGATGCAGTTTCCGGTCGAGTGCGGCAGTGTCTCCCCTTCTCGGTATTTTCTTCCTGCAATTAAAAGATGGCATTCATACGGACATATTGTTCGTGCTTCGGGAACTTTTAACGTCAAAAATCAAAATTATTAAGCTGTTTTTTTATGAAACATTAGACGTTTATTTTCTTATAAAGGCTGATATTCATGTTCAAAGAGTGAAAAAGTGGGTTGAAAGAGTGGGTTGAATGACCGGGTCGAATGAGCGCTCATTCGAAAGCGAAAGGTCCAACGAATGCGGCTCTGGTCATGGTTGAACGAGATTGTGTTGATATTTAATAATATGAGCGTCCAAAGCCGAACAAAAGTCCAGGAAAGCACACCCGCAAAATAGAAGTATTTTTAGGTTACTAAACGGATTTTGTGATTCAAATGATGACAAGAGCACCCTTCGTTGGACCTTCCTCTTTCGAATCCCTAGTAGCATTTATGGTTAGCTATGTGAACTTGGCACCCGACATTTCAAATATTAATTTTTTTTTTATAGAAAACGATAGTATTTCGTTTGTACCTGATTGTACCTCCAATAATTTCGTTTGTACCTCGACCAATTAATAATTCAAAAAAATTCAAAAAATGGTCAACACCCGCCATCGAGATTTTTGAAATCGGTTTTTCCCGATTCTTTAGAATCGTTTGTACCCGTTTGTACCCGTTTGTAACGCTTTTCGTTTCGTTTGTACCTCAATAGTTTAAATTTTATAGCAATTGTTGATCCGCGTAAGAGTGAAGTTCGTTAATTTTCAAGATTTTTAAAATCTGTTTTCTATAAGAAAAAATTAATTTTTGAAAAGTCGGGTGCCAAGTTCACATAGCTTAATGTAAAGCAGGTAAATAGTAGTAATTTAATATGGAAAGTGAAAGATCCGTTCGTACAACAGTAATGCGTATTGTTTTATTGCGTTCTATTTAATATACATTTTTAGTTCTTGCGAATCTTTGTTCCTAACAACGACGGTTATAAAACAAAAAACTGATCGATGAAGGCGACGGTAGGAACGACGAGGCACTGATGCAGTTGAACGCGTGCATTTATCACGATTAGACGCGCTTCGTATATAATATTTTTTCTATTTTATTTTTACATAATGTACAAAGTAATTGAATTTGAAACAACACAAGATGGTGACAATGGAATTGTTGGTGTTGTACGATCGGAGTGGTTTACGTCTTTAAAAAAAGAATCCATGTGGCCTCCATATAAATTAATGGCAAAATTTAATAAAGCTTTACAAGGGGGGATAATGCCCGTTAATGAACGTTACACATCCAAAAGTTGAATAAAAGACCAACATTACAAAATTTCAAATAAAATATTTTTCAAATATATAAATTGGTTTTTATTTCAATTTTATTATTCAATTAAGGTATAAATCTCATATGTAAAAGAAATAATCTCCAAAAAACACTCTGAAAGCTGTTTTATTGAAGTGTAGTAGAGCCAATTGTCTACCTTCTGTTGGTTTATTGTATCTAGTCAAGAATTGGCCCTTTATATTGAAAGTAACGTGGGGCCTACATTGGGTGCGATCGTTAGCTCAGTTGAAGAAAAGGACGACAATCTTAACCGTTGGCCAACCGATATCACGTCAATGGCCCATCAAAATGCCAACAATAATTGCGACTAGGGATGAGCCCTCATTCAACCCAAAATATGCTAATATAAGAACGAAAAGCGAAAAATCGTGAAAGCATTCCCAAAGACGAGTTCCGCCATTTTGTGGATAATGTAGAGCAAATCACGTGACAAGTTTAGTTCAAGTAATTGGTATGAGGTGGCGCTTACTGAGGGTGACTTGTGGCGACCTCTGTCCCCGCACGCGCTAGGAAAAAACTAGTTACTTTCTATTAGTAACGTTTTCCTCCGGAAGGCGGGAAAATATACAGGAAGCGACCAGCGCCACCTTTTCCAGCTTTTCCAATTTTTCCTAAAAAGGAGAGAAGAAAGCATTAGAAAAAGGTGGCGCTGGTCGCTTCCTATATATTTTCCCGCCTTCCGGAGGAAAACGTTACTACCAGAAAGTAACTACTTTTTCCCTAGCGCGTGCGGCGGCAGAGGTCGCCACAGACTGCTAATGTGAAATCGATACATTGCGACGTTGCCATTTTGGCATAACAGCGTCTATTCTTTCTCTACGCGATGTTGCCATTTGACTGAAGTCGAAATATTCTCCCATTTGGCGACGTTGACAGAGCATATAGGAAGAGGCAGCGGAAAAAGAGGAACAAGCCTAGTATCATAACCAATTGTTGTAACCATATCGTGTTTGGTCTCATTTTAATCAGGAAAACCTCACCAACATGTTACTGAAATTTGTATTACAAAAAATTAACAATAAAAATGTTAGTTTGTTGCATTATTGCCTCACCGATTATTAGGCGTTTCAATTTTTTATAATCACCTCGACTCTCACAAGGAATGTTTTTTTGGTGTCAATAAAACCATTTGTTTATACGCCCAAGAGGAAACTATGTCAGTTTTCAACAAGTCAAATTTTTCTTTTTGTATACGTTTGTTCATCGTTTGTTCATCAATTCTCAATTGAAATTTTCGCTTGCCCCTCTTTAGTTCAAAAGATAAAAGCATTTATTTATACACCTAAGGGGAAACTATGTCAATTTTCAACAAAATTCAAATATTTCTTTTTGCATACGTTTCGTCATCGTTTGCTCACGAATGCCCAATTGGAATTTTCGTTTGCCCCTCCTTAGTTCAACAACCTGGCACCCAACTTTTCAAAAACTAATTTTTTTTACAGAAAATGATAGTATTTCGTTTGTACTTGATTGTACCACCAATAGTTTCGTTTGTACCTTTATCAATTAATAATTA
>NW_026533123.1:217152-219950 GCF_026283585.1 Hylaeus volcanicus | reverse complement strand
CTGTATAATTATGTATAACTATACTTTACAACCGCCGACTAAACAATAAATACCGCTTGAAAAGTTATTCGACCCTTATCCGATAATTTCGGATAAAGATAAAAGTACGAAATTTATCCCACGCGACGGGTGAAACTTCAGTTAAAGATAAAAATGCGAAAATAACCTACGGGTGAATATCTCTGGAGAGAAACTAGGTAACTCTAGCCGTCGAATAAAGATACAAATGCGGAAAAGTATCTTAGAGTTGAAACTCTCGGGGAGAAACCAGGTATCTCTAGCGGTCGGTTAAAGTTAAAAATGGGAAAACTACCCAACGAGTGAAACTCTCTGCAGTTAACGCAGGTATCTTTACCCGTCGGATAAAGTTAAAACTGCGAAAAGTATCTTACGATTGAAACTTTCTGCAGATAAAGCAGGTATCTTTAGCCTTCGAATAAAAATAATTTAAGTTATCTTTATCCTTTGAGTACATTTACTTCGAATACATTCTTTTATCCGGCAGTCATCGAATAAAGATAAAGTTATGTATCTTTGTTCGATTTTCTATTTAAATAATTTTTTTATCTAAATAATGCCCATCTCTGACCTCCTAGTGGTGGGGATGGTTTCAGTGCATTTATGGAGACTTTACTGTACTCGGTCCTTTCGATCTATTAGTTCTTTTGTATTTTTAGGAAAAGTTCTTTATCAATCGCGAATTTGCAATACAGTAACGAATTCTGTAGACATTTCTGAAGAAGAAACTATGTGGGTTAAGTTATGGAGCAGTATGCAATGCGAGTAAATCAAAAAAATATGTGCCGGTGACGCGTGCACGGCGTTTTGGCGCTAGGCGGCCTTAGCTCGCTCTCCTCACCAAGTCAGTGCCGTAGCTACGCAAAATCAACATCAAAGGTGCCCTTCAACAGGCTCCCACTTTTTATATGTATAAAATGTACTAATCATAAGATTAATAAAATATTTTAATTAAAATGTTAGCAATTAATTGGTGGAAATTGTAGCTTATTAATGACGCTCTGTTAAAGATATTTTTTAAACTTGATTACCATTTGGAATGAATGAAATACACTAACGCGCAAAACTTAGCGAACAAACTTTTAAACGGTTCAAAAACATGGAAGTTTTCAACCGATTGGAATTAAACTCCGTGAGGAGTAGTTTTGTAGTGTCTTCTGGGTGTGTGCAAAGTTGCATTAACGACGGTTGATGTGAAGGGGTTAATTCACCCCCTTAAAGTGGGGGGCGTCGAAAAACGTCACTTCTAAAGGTGCCAGAGGTGACGGAAGGGGTTGAAAAAATTAAAAAAATCTTTAGGGCGACTCTCCTTGGTGCCCTCTACAAAATGCACTTCTTGAAATTCCTCTCGGACAAACCCACCCCTCACAACCCTCCACTCCCTCTAAAACCCACAATTTTTGGACAACAGTCGCGAATTTGGGCTTAATGCATTCTCTTTGGACTCCCCTGATCCAGGAAATGCCAAGGACAGGGCCGTCCACGTTGCACGACGGCACGGCTGGATAGCTCTTTGGCGCGGAACGCGATAAGACAGTGCCATACTAAAAGTGCAGCGATTGCGGCCCAGCACTCAGCGGAGAGCGGGCGCCCCATATCCGCAAAGACTGTCATGAGGCGCCTTGCAGAAAAAAGCATCAGCTATAGAGTGGCAAAAGTGTCGTCCGCTTTGACACGGCGTCACAAGAAGATGAGGTTGGAGTACGCACGAACGCAGAAGGAGCAATTAACAAGGGACCATCATTGCACCCTTTTTACGGACGAAACAAGGATAGTGCTCCGTCGTTCTGACGAAAGGATCGGTGTCATGTGACAGAGGGGCGAGCGCTATAAAAGCGATTGTTCATGTCTGTCGATGGCTTTCGGGGGCGGCGGAATGATGTTCTGGGGGGGCAATTATGCATGGTCGCAAGATCCCCTTAGTGCATATTCCACGTCCCGGCCTCAACAGTGAACGGTACATTATCGAAATTCTGCAGCCGTACGTGGTGCCTATGGCGGCCGAGGTCCCAAAGTTTAAGTTGATGCAGGATAATGCGCGACCCCACACCGCAAGACTAACACAAAACTTTCTTACGGAAAAATGTATCATAGTAGTACAACACCCACCGATCAGCCCAAACCTTAATCCCATTGAACATTTGTGGGATAAACTGAGAAGGGGAATTAAGGCTCGCGACCCTGCTCCGCCCACGTTGGCAGAACTTATTCAGATCGCGCAGTAGGAGTGGGACGCGATCCCAATGGAATATGTGAACAATTTAATTTCAAGTATGCTGCACCGCTTTGACGCGGTCATCCAAGTAAAGGAGGGATATACACGTTATTAAAAATATGTAAAAATTTCCGGAATTTTAGAAGTTTAATAAGATTTATTTTTATATTATTATTATTATTAATATTATGTTTAGGAATTTCCGTGTAATGATTGATTTCTGTAATCGTATGTATGTGATTGGGTGTAGTTCTATTGCTTTAATGTATTGGTGGATGATGTGTAGTATTATTATTGTTGCGCCGGGGGGTTGAAGCACGAGAATTCATTTTAAATATAAAGTTTATTAACAAACTATAACTTTTAATCAATTTAACGATAATATAACGATAATCTTGGAGACTTGTAACGAAACGTCTTCTCTCTTTGACTTCTCGAATCGCTCTCTACTATTTTAAAAGTTTGCCGCTTCCTGGCAACCGGAAGCGCGGGAACTCGTTTCCCCAACTATTATTACTGTTACCGTTACCGTTACCGTTACCGTTACCGTTACCGTTACCGTTAC
>NW_026533123.1:192396-217142 GCF_026283585.1 Hylaeus volcanicus | reverse complement strand
GTTACCGTTACCGTTACCGTTACCGTTACCGTTACCGTTACCGTTACTGTTACTGTTAGTGGTATGATGATGTTAAACCTTTAGCATCATTCATGGAGCGGGCCTATCCCGTAACATTTTTTTTTAGAGTCATCCGGTGTCGATAGGTGCTGCCTGCCGACAAGCCGCTTCCCGGCTTCGACACTTGTAACTAGGCTTTTTCAATCGTCGGGGATAGTGGTCACACTGCGGTGTGGCTCCGATGATGGGCGGACCGCCGTAAGATGAGCAGGTAATTAATTATGGAAGATATAACTAACAAACAAACGGGAAGGGAAAGGGTTTTGCGCCCCCGTGGCGCGAAAGACCTCGTCGCCGAGGTCTTTTCTGCTGACGAACAAGATGAGGTTTTCACGCCAAGGAAGAGCTTGGCACGGAGTCCTCCTAGGACTGGTGCAATTCCCCTAACGGAGGCCACCCGGCGCGCCCAGACTGTCTCACCACAGCAGGTGAAGTGGAAGAGCCCCTTAGAGCAGAACTGGGCGACTCCGCCGGAACCGCAAAAGTATTTGTGACGAAGGAGAGTGCTCGAGGCCAAAAAATGGCGATCATTGAACTGGAAGAACGAGCTGCGGCCAGGTTGATGAATCACGGCAAAATTAGGGTCGGGATAGTACTATCCAAGAAGGACCGTTGTGACACGATGTTACCTTGTGCCTTGCTTATGGTCCCGTGACACGCGGGTGCAAAGGTCTCGACCGGCAGCATAACTGTTACCGGTGCGGGGAGAAGGGACACGTGGCGACTGGCTGCCAGAAGTTGCCTAAGTGTGCGGTCTGAGCCAACATCGGTGTCAAGGGCGCAGACCTACAGCTCTGATGCCTGCAGGGTGTAGGCGCTAGGACGCCCGTCGCGTCGTCGCGCGCCCCTGCGGGGACGGGCAGCTGCTATTGGCCGGGTGCGGGGAGTCTCCCCGCGGGCGGCGCCGGGGGGGGGGGGATAACGACAGGGACAGGGGTGTGAGCTAACCCCGGCCCCCGGAGGGTAGTTAAACTCCCCTTGAGGCGAGCCAGCGCCTCATCAAAGTTTATGTCCGTGGGGTACCGGTCGAAAGGTAAATGATTTCCCTTAGGGAACGTGGGTGGGGTGGTGTGGGGAGGGGCGGGGCGTGACGGACCACGCCTCCGACGACCCTCCCTTATCGTGTGTGGTGCCCTCCTGCGCTGTCCGATGCGGGCCCTCCAAGTTACCTATTCCGGAGGGGGCACGAGGGCCGTAGGGGCGCCCGTACAAGGCGGTGCTGGGTAAGCTCCGCCAGTGGGCACCCCCCGTGACGGAGACGTTGGACCCTGAGTTCTTGTGGCGGGTTACAGCTACACTTTTCCCCCCCTCCCCAGTGGGGGAAGTGGAGGTAGACACCCGCCACGTCAGGTCCGGTTTAACTGGACCGACGAACTCTGGATCACGATGCAGGAGCTATCCCGGGCTGTCCGGCGAATCCGGGAGGGGGGCAGGAAAGCCCCGGGACCCGATGGGGTTCCCGGGCCGATTCTGGCCTTGGTGTTGGACGTCCTTGCCCCGGCTCTAATACAGGTTCTAAACACCTATCTGAGCCGGGGGACCTTCCCCAGGGAATGGAAGAGAGCCAGGCTGGACCTCCTCCGAAAGGATGGAAGGCCCGCCGACTCCCCGTCCGCGTACCGGCCCTTATGTCTCCTCGACGAGGCGGCAAAAGTCTTTGAGAAGATCCTTGCGGACCGCCTCGTTGAGCAAGGCGATGTTCCGTGATGGTCCCTCACTGAACGACGACCAGTATGGCTTTCGGAGGGGACGCTCGACGGTCGATGCAATTGGCCGTCTTGCCTCCCTACGGGCCGAGGTCGTCGCCCGGTGTTGTTGGCGGTGAGTCTTGACATCACCAACGCCTTCAACATCCTGCCCTGGGATGAGGTGGCGGGGGCTGTGGAGTTCTTTCGGGTGCCCCCCTATCTCCGGGTGACGTTGGGGGACTACCTGTCGGACAGACGGTTCGAGTATCCGGGCCGGTACAATCGTATGCGGAGAGAGAAGATGCACCGCGGTGTCCCGCAGGGGTCGGTCCTTTGACCGCTCCTGTGGGACCTTGCGTACGACGCGGTACTGTGGGCTCTCCTCCCCCTCGGTGTCAGGGTCATCTGCTATGCGTTAGTGGTCACCGAGGGTGAAACATGGAGGAGGACCATGAGCCTAACAACAATCGCGGTGGGCTGCGTCGTCGGTGGGATCCGGAGATTGGGGTTAGAGGTTGCGGCCGGCAAGACCAAGGCAATGTAGTTACACGCATTGCCTTCAGGCCGGCTGCCGCCCTCACTCCGGATCCAGGTGGGTGATGCCTCTGTCGAGGTGAGGGGCGAGATGAAGTATCTCGGCCTAACCCTCGACAGTCGCTGGTGCTTCGAAGAGCACTTCGGCTGCTTGGCCCCCCGAACCGAGAAATCGGCGGCCGCCCTAGGGCGGCTGCTGCCAAATATTGGGGGGCCCGAAGTTCGGATATGCCGATATTTCTATACGGGGGTGGTGCATTCTGGGAGAATGGTGCAGGAGGCGAGTTAGGCTCACCTACCATGTGACTCAGGTGCTCTTCGGGCATCGATGTTTCGGGGAGTACCTGGGTCGCATAGGGAGGGAACCGACGACGCAGTGTCACCGCTGCAGGGAGGCCCAGGACACGGCGCGGCATACGCTGGAAGAATGTCCAGCGTGGTCGGCGGCGCGTCGTGTCCTAAGGGGTATTATTGGGATGGACCTCTCGTTGGTGGCTGTGGTCGACCACATGGTTGCCGACGACAGGTCCTGTCAGGCGTTAGCCTCCTTCTGCGAGGAAGTTATGCCGCAGAAGGAAGCCGTGAAGAGGGAGAGGGAGGCCGACCCCCTCTCCGCCAGAAATCAGTGGCAGCGGGAATGGGCATAGGGGGGAGAGCAGATGTTCTCCCCCATCGGGGCGGGCCAGTCGCGGCAAAGGGGCGGGGAACCCCACTATCTCTGCCGGCGACTGGTGGACCGCACCAATTCTTTTTGGGGCGTCCATGGGGGTGGGTAGGGGGAGGGGTTGGTTTGGGAGCCGGAAATCCCGCCGATCCCTCCTTTCCGCGCGCGGAGACTTCCTCCGTCCGGCGGATTCGTGTTTGTTGCCCATGTTGGGGCCACTCGGTCCGAGCGATGGAGGAAGTCTCCGGGGACCGCGGGCGGTGCAAGCTGGGGCTTGCGGTGTCCAGCCGAGCGGTCCTTGGTAGAGGGGACATCGTATGGGTGACCCGTGCGATGTCCTATTAACATAGGAATTCGTAGGGGGGATCTTCTCTCCGCCCCCCCCCCCCCCCGGGATGGGGCCTTTGATGCTATGGGTTGGGAAGTGATCGGTTGCATTCGTTTACGAGGTCCCGGCCACCTCCCTATTAGCTCAGGGTCACCGTGGGGTCTTTAGTGTCCGCCGGCAAGTCCCACATAACCTCGGCTTCTCCCCCGGGGATCCGAAATATGTGTAATTCATTTCCCCACAACAAAAAGAAAAGGTGCTGCAGGGTAACCTTAACCAGAGCAAGGTCGCGAACGCCCTTCTCGAGCAGCTGCGGCGGGAGCGGGAGGCCGATATCCTCCTGCTCTCTGAGCCGTACAGGGCTCGAGAAGGGGCAACGTGGTTTACCGACACGTTGGGAACCGCAGCGATATGGATCCCCGCGGAGCGGGCGCCGGATTCGTCTGGGTAAGGAGGGAGGGTTTGACGCTAGTTAGCGTGTACCTCTCGCCTAATGACCGCTTCACGGATTTCCGAACGAAAGAACACCATCGTTGAACAGGCGGGAGAATGGATAGTCGGAGGGGACTTCAACGCGAAGACGGTCGAGTGGGGAATGCCCAGACTGGACACCAGGCGACGAGGGGTTGTCAAGATGGCGGCACGCCGTAACCTGGTGATCCTGAACAGAGGGACGTCCACGACTTTCCGGAGGTTTGGTTATCAGGAGACCATCTTGGATATCATAATCGTCAATTAAATGGCTTTGAATTAATTCTGCTTAGCGTAATCGTCAATTAAGCGACTTTCGATTAACTCTGCTTAATTCAATTTTAATTAAATAATTTTTAATTACATTTATGTAAAATATTGATTAATTGAGTTGTCTGATTAAATTTGTTTAAGTTAATTATTTAATTAAAAAATTGTAATTGATTATTATTCAAACCCTGCTTGGCACACATGTTTTCACCCATACAGCCCCTTTCGCTGCGGGGGTCACCGTCATAAAGTCTACAATGACGGTCGTCGTTGTGGTTGTCCATTGTGTCTACTAATGTGCGGATCACCCTGTATCTGTTACGGTGAATGTGATAAAATGGGAATTATGCATTATCCCCACTAAAGTTGGTGAATGTGATAAATCTGGAATATTTATCAAATTCACCGGTGATTTTATATAATCCCCAACTCGTATTAGGGATTGTAACCACTAAATATGAGTTTTTATCGTAGTAAGCGTACTATTTCACGTATGTTCGCCTTGAAATCGATGGAATCGATGATACCCATTACATTTTGCTGCCAGGGAGGTTTTTGCGATGATTTTTGTATTGATGATAACTATTATTGTTTAAAACCATTGTTGCTGCAAAATTCCTATTCTCTGGTGTAGCTCGGCAAGAAATTTATCGATCCCGATGAATTCTTTCGCATTTAATTGCACATGTATTCCTAATGATCTCGTTTGCAACAATATACATATTGTTCATAACTATTGTTATTCCATGAAGCCAATTAGTTACATATTCCCACTAAAAAGTGCGAAATAGAATAATTTTGAGGAAAAGAAATATAACCGATTTCAAAAAACATTAAAACTGCACTAACAAGTATGAAATAATTGTTAATTAATATATATGAATGCCCACCAGCTCTAGATATAATTGCTTAAAAGTATGAAATAATATCTATTTCCTTTACATTATATTATATTAAATAACATTTTCGGAGGAGACGCAACATTAAAAATTTTTAATTCCTGCTTGAGTTAATTTTTGGTGGAACGGCAATATTGAATGCTGTTAATGCACACTGTCTACGTGGAAATACTGTCTGAGAGTCTTTGACCTATTTATTTTGGCGACGGGGGGGGGGGGGGGGGGAACAATATAAAATACAGTTATTGAATATATAATCTACACGGAAATACTGTCTGAGTAGGTTTGGAGCATTCTGTGGGGGGAGAGGGGGGCGGTAATATTGATTATTGCTAATGTATATTCTCTTTGCATGGAAATATTGTCTGAGTAGGTTTGGGGTAGTATTTGGTGGGAATGGCGATATTGCATAGTATTAATGTATACAGGGTGTCTACGTATAAGTCCGGACATACGCAGGTTGTCAATTTTACAACAAATTTCCAACAAAAAATTACTCTTAGACATTTTCTTTGTGTCGCCTTATTATCGAATATTTTCACTTTTAATATTTTTTCTGTGTTTTCGACTTGACACTTTTTAAACGGCCGTAACTCCACTAAATTACAGTGCACACTTAAAAATCAGTACACCATTCGAAAGAGCGTTAAATTTACCATCTCCATGATGTAAGATCAAAATTTATTACGTAGGTTTAATAAGTGAAAAATTAGGTCAAATTTTACATTGTGACAATTTTTAAACATTTGGCTTTTTCTCTATCCGTTTTTCGGTTTTAAATACATAGTTGTTTGGCAGGCACTTCTCGGGAAAAACTTCCTCGAAATCTCAGCTTTTGAATGGTATTGTCAAAAAAAATTCTACGGTGGTATTTTAGGGAGGAAATGACGTTTGAATGCAGAAAAGCGGACGTTTTTAAGTGAAAATCGACATTTTTCAACAAAAATCGATTTGTCACTTTAAAATTAGCTTGACATCGGGTTTGATGTATTTTTTGGTGACACTTCCGAGTCTCCCCAATTAAGAAAAAAGCTGTGTCAGCCCACGTTAAATTGGAATCCGGTCTGGTCTGACCACGTACGGCTGCAGGCCCTCGCTCCACTTCTGCATGCCGGCTCCGTCCGGCCCACTTAATACTCTTTCAAATCTACTCCGATTTGACAATGAAAGCGTGATTCAAAATATCTGAATTTTTGGGGACCTGTTAATAAAGCATTCGCGCGTCCGTTTCCACGAACGGCGTTGACGTGGGGTTACTCATTCACCTGGTACACAGGCCTAAACTCGCGGGTGGGTTTTCCAAAAAAAACGTCATTTTCGTATTTTACTGCTATCCACACGGGGAAAAGACATCAAAACTGTGTCACTCCAATGCCTTGGACCGTATCACATGAGTTCCACGCAACGAAACATCGTTCCAAACCCTACACCTGTGGGTGGACCACCCCTAACTCTGGGCCACCCTGTTCAGCTCCAAGGGCAGTTTTCGAAACGAGCTTTAAATGACATTGATCCTTAACGTACCGAGAATAAACATGATGAATTTCACCGCCCTTCGAGGTGTGGAAGTGCTCCCTTACGAAGGGTGTTGAAAAGTGGCGAACTGTTCCATCCTTCCAAGGGGAGCCTATGGGGCGCACGGCGTGGGCGTTGGCATTTACTGGATCAAGAGATACCAGGGAATGTATTGAGCCAAAATTCCGGACTGAAGTCCAAAAATTGTGGATTTTGGAGGGGGTGGGGTGTTGTGAGGGGTGGGTTTGCTCGAGAGGGATTTTGAGGGGTGCATTTTGTTGAGGCCATCGAGGAGGGTCGCCCCAAAGGTTTTTTTGATTTTTTCAACCCCTTCCGTCACCCCTGGGCTCTTCAGAAGTGGCGTTTTTCGACGTGCCCCTCTTTACGGGGGTGACTTAACCCCTTCCTGTCAACCCTCGCCAATGCAACTTTGCGCACATTTAGAGGACACTTCAAAACTACTCCTCGCGAAGTTTCTCCAAAATCGGTTGAAAACTCCCATAGATAGTAGAAATTACTTCATACTTTTTAGTGCAGTTCTAATATTTTTCGAAGTCGCTTATATTTTTTTTCCAAAAATTATTTTATTAGCTGTACAAACAGTGCGTTACATCGAAAAAGTTCAGCTATACATTGTAGGTATCTGTACACACTGTACAAACAAAAGTAACTACCTTGCGGTTTTGTAAAATTCGCAATAGAAACTTCGAGATATTGGCGACGTGTCGTGGAACAAATTTCCTTCCACTATTTCCCTTTCGTATTAAAATTTCACCGTGCGACTAATTGCACCATGACGGCCGTTTTACAGGAAATCGATGGCCTGTCAGTTAACGTCGCGGAAAGAATCGACTGAAACGAACTGCGACTGATTTATTACCCATCACGAGACACGTAGTCGGCGCTGGCTGGGAAGTAGTCGAGTACGTCGCGTTAATTTCGATGTATTCTTGTTGCACGGCAGAAGGCTCCTCCTCTGGATCACCGGAAGCCTCCAAACTGTCGACGACATCTGTGCTTTCCTCCAGCGACGGTGTGTAATTACTTTCTATCGTCGTCGATGGGAGGTACAAGGGGCCCGCGGAGGGATCGGTGCTTGGATTGTAATTTTGCCACCAACAATATACTTCACCGGCGACGCAGAGACAATGAGAGTTCGGGTCGTAGGATGGTATCTGGAACACGAACGGAAAATTCATGTGTAGTGCGCTAGATGGCTAGATGGTTTACCATTTCCTTCATGTTGCCTATCAGCTTAACCTTTTATTAATGTAGGATATAGAATTGTTTTAACTATTTCTTTTATTAAATACTCCGATGAATACATAAAATACAAGACGGAATAAAATACAAGACAGATAATTTTGTGAGACAATATCGTAAACCATAAAGCGTCCCACAGAATGCTCTGACGTGACGCGGGCCCAAGTATACACGAAGCGTTGTCAAATGGGCGCCTGCGCATAGCTCATGAAATCAACTGACACCGCTCCGTGTCTGACGTAGGCCCCCGTCACGTCAGAGCAGTCTGTGGGACGCTGAAGGGTCCGCAGGAGCCAGAGCCAAACTCCAAGTTGACTTCAGCGACAGTTGCGGAAAAAGTAGGAAACTCCGGAACAAGGACAGAGAGGGCGATACAACAATTGCAAGAGAGACGAGGACAGGGCGATTAGGCTAGCATGATTTTTTTCAAAGATATTGAAGCAAAGAATATTTTCTAATAATTCTGGTTTTAATATATTCGTTACACTTTGGAGGATGCGACTCCAAGGCCTGATTTTGCAATTTCGGCCTTAAAACTTTATAAACAATAAAAGTACGTTTTTTCTTTTCTTATAGAAGAAATTTGTTTACATATACTTTTTCCAACATCAGGCCTTGGAGTCGCATCCGCCAAAGTGTAACGAATATATTAAAACCAGAATTATTAGAAAATATTCTTTGCTTCAATATCTTTGAAAAAAATCATGCTAGCCTAATCGCCCTGTCCTCGTCTCTCTTGCAATTGTTGTATCGCCCTCTCTGTCCTTATCCCGGAGTTTCCTACTTTTTCCGCAACTGTCGCTGAAGTCAACTCGGAGTTTGGCTCTGGGTCCTCCGCACCCTTAAATCGTAGCCGTGAACGTAATAATTCGTGCCGTTCGTTTCTATCTTCGTTCGTATTGCTCGATCCTTTTATACGTCCTTTTATACGCGCGGCGCCCGAACAGTCTCTAATCTTTTCGGCAGAATTTGATATTCATGACGGTTTTCTTGCTCGTTCCATGTTATTGTTTCGATGCACACGTACATACACCGTCTCGCTCGTGGGTTAACATTGGGAATGGAACATTTCTTACAAATTCATTATTAAGTTACGTGCAATAACTTACATATTTGTTCACGTAGTACTAAATTCAACCAATTATTCTTTTTTTTTTAAATCTCCTAGGTACTTTACAATTTGTCCAGGAAGGACATTTGGTAAATTGTTAAAGCAGCATTTAGATGAATAACACGTAGATGCTTCCACAATAGGTTGCATTTTAATGCATGCGCTCCTTAAAGGAGATCACTTGGATGTTTCCTGTGTAGTCTTCTTGGTATATCTTCCGTGTACAGATTTTTAGCTAAGTCGCTGGGATGGTTTGCGAGCCTATTCATGTATTTGTTGCATAGGTGTTTTATTTCTTCTTCCACTGACTTGATCATGAGATCGGTTCGTATCTGTTAGTAGTAAAGATTTGCGGGTTCTAACTCAGGAGCTCCGAAGGGGGAGTGGCGGAGGGGGGAACCAGTGGCGAGGGGATGCGGGAAGGGGGGAAACCATGAGCGAGGGGGCGACCACCGGTCGGTAATTATCAGTGATCGGTAAAAAAGAAAAACGCAAATTTTACATGTAACGAAATAAGTGCGTAAGGGTGGGGGAAACCGTCTTCGCGCGCAGGAGTGGGGTCGTCGTTGCGGGCCTCGCGGGTTCCCTCTCTCTCGCGCCCGAGGATTTTCTTCCTCGCACTCATGCCCCGTGCAATATATAATATTAATATTACATTACAATCTTTATAGAGCGCGCGATATCGGTAGGAACGTCTCGCGACGATGGCCTCGAGCAGAAGGTCCAAAAACGCAAAGTTTGCAAATTACAATCCGGCAGCAAATCTTTTATTTGCGCAATACAATTTTTCAAGGACCAGTAATTAAAGAAACGGTAGAGGTGACATCATTCGTTGGTGATGAGAATATTGGAGAACGTGCGAAGGAAACATTACACCGGATGAGAATATGATATGGGAGAAAATGCGCTAGAAAGAAAGACACATATATCCAAGCTATTTTTTTTTTATTAATAACTGTATTCCATCTAAACCTAATGCTAACAATTCAGTCAATTTCCAAAAAATAGATACATTTTTTATTTCTGGTATTTGAACCACCAGTTGTATAATTTAAATACATTTTGTAAAGCGCAATTCGTTACATGGTTTATGCATCGCATGGTATTAGTAACATCAAGATTTTTCAAACACGCGATATCTTTGTAATGAGCATCTCTGGTCTCAATAGTTACATTCGCATTTCTATCAAGTAGATTTTTCAACCAGTCACGTTTTTGGCTTCCCTTGACATATGCGATAGGCCATGCATCGTCATCGACTATTGCCGTTGTAATCAATCGTTTCGCCATACTGTATGGAACGAAGCCATCTTCCCAGTCCATGATGATTTCCCGTCACCCAAGAAGCACGAAATTTATCGGCTGCCGATAGTGAATTCCATGGATACGGGCTTTTGAAAATGTAATGGGTGAGAAGGGTTCCTTTTCTCAACACCGCCACTTCCTTTACGATAAACCTGGTTCTGTCGGTGAACCCTTGTATGTCAACAAACGTTGGTACCATCGTGACGATATCTTTGAAACTACGCCACAATGCGAGGTGTTCATCTCTTACATATTACAAATATTGCTGATGCTGCAGTTTATGTGATTTTGCGCCGAATGTTGGACAATGGACAGTATTCGATGACGCGATCATGCAAAATAAGACAGTACGCGGTAGTATTTGCTGGTACGTTTTCTTTGCAATCAAATTCTATTCGCACATCTACGGTGGCGCTCTTGATTGATTCGTTCTGTCGCGAGCAATCAATGACTTACAAACGGTCCATGCAACAAAAAGTTGTCTGTGTTGCAAAGCGTTTCGTAACAGTCGTATCCGTAATAAGCTTTACGAAAACGTGCATACATGTCAAAAAGAATAGCATATCTGTTTCTATCAAAATCAAGATTCAAGTCACCGTATGGATAAAAGTCAGAGTTTAGATAAAGTTTCACGTTGGTCAATTTACATGCATCGAAGTTGCACGCATCTTCAGACATGATATTCTTTCGACCAGTCTGCAGTGCAAAAATGACGTATCGCGGTTTCTCCAGCTGAGTCGCAGTTTTAACGGCCCACGAATGTTTTGTCATACTTTGCGACAAAAGGGTACTCGTACAGGTCCCACGACCGAAAACTCATGCTTAGGTATTGCCCGCTTTCCAAAATTCGCAACAACGATAGCTTATTCGTATCATTCAGTATGACGTGAGGCATTCGCCTCGCCTTTAATAATTCGACCACCGGTTCCAGCGTGGAATCTCCAACGATGCAATTATTATCACCGTGCGCGCGTATAAGAATGAGTTCGTGACGAGCGTTGATTACTATACGCCTGTAATCTTCGCAAAAAACCAACAGCATGTTGAGCGGTACACAAAAGTTAAAGTAACCTATCGGTATGTTTGACTGTGTGATCCATCCAGCATTCCGTAAAATTAGCGATTTGTCAAATGTTAGGGACACAAATTTTTTGATGGTGCTTGTTATTCCAACGTTTCTGTTGCGATCAATCTCCACACCATTGAGTTCATATCGAATTTCATCAAACATAAAGGCGACACAATTGTTTCCGAGGTGTGCATCCACCCCTTCCGTTAGTTTCTTTACTCTGAATCTTCCTTCAACGTATAGAAAACTCTCGCATGATAACGTGTATAAATCCTGCTGTTGTATAGGTATTCGTATCTCATCGTTGTGTTCAAACGTTGTGTTGGCGTATGGGTTGTATGTGTGAGTCTCAATCTTGGCGATGCTGTCGTCAAAGATCGGTTCGCCTCCAATGTTTAAGATATTAGCCATTTCGTACAACGAAACCCAACGATTTCAGAAATTCAACATTCGGTGCAGTCAGCTTCGCAGGTGATCATGCAGTCGAACGGTGATCTGCTCCCCTCGAAAATCTAACAATTGACCGTCTTGATCCACGACGTGAATCGTCAAATCCGAAATGCTTCGTGCAGTGATCGGAAGGTAAATGATCTGTGTCGATCTTTCCGATATCTTATATCCAGGTGGAACGGTCGGCGAAAACTCGTGTATCGTGTGCACGCTCTTGTTATTGCTGTACGTTGCCGTCACGCCAGCCATCACGTTGCATTCAATACGAATAATATTTACGTTCATTATATTGACTGGCGCATCCGATTCGTGCCATTTTCGCGGTTGCAGCAACCGATTCGTCGAAAGCTCCAGCAACGAGCCAATAGTATTGGGTTTGGTAAAATTAATGCTGTAATCGCACTTGATTTCGCTCTTCATCGTATTGTTGTTAGCTCTAAGTATCAAGGGGTTCCCACCATTATCCATAAGCGATCGTCGCAAATACATGTCAATGTCATCCAGCTCGTAAGATCTTTCGGGAATAATGATTTCCTTATCATCGTTATCGTAGTAAAATTTATTATTCGACAAATTTACATTCGGTATGGTGTAACAAGTCTCAAAGTCCGTAAGACCGAGCTCGTAATCACCATCACTCAGATCGATGGGCGGAAAATAGCTTACTGCGAGAATGCTACCTTGGCCGGTGAGCGTTAACGTCAGCGACATGTTCAAACGAATACTGGAGTTAAAGTGTGCAATGACTGCCCTTAAATTGATTGTCAACCGTCTGCAGAAACTGCAAACATGGCTGTCCGCAATTGCTCTGATTATAGCGCTGATAAGGCCTGTGGTTATACTCGATTACGCTATTCTTGAAATACTGTATCAGTTCCCTCGGCGGTTGAAGATTGCCAAAACTATCGAAATATATGGTGCGAGTTCCCCGTTTTTCGTACGCAACCCAATGAGTACCAGGTCCCTCGAAGTATCCAAATTTACGATTCCGCTATCGTTCCTGTGTATCCCATCTGTTGGTAAAGTATTGCGCATAAAAATACCCCTGAAATATAGAATACCCATACGCTTTGCCAGATGCTGTAGTTGTACGTTGGTAGTTACGCCTTCAGGCATTCTAATTTTGACGTTTTTTTTTTTTCTTTGAAACTCCTCGTCTGCGTTTGTACGGCGCGAGATAAAGTCCACGGCCTTCCACAGCACGATTATCCGATATTTAGCCACGCCAGCAGCACCACCGGTTAACGCTCCTATAGCTGATAACGCAGGTAGGAGAAACGGGAGGATACTGCCACGCTTTGCTATCGGTAGAGCTCGCTCCCCCTTGTTCTTCTTACTACGACTCTTTTTCGTCTTAAACCCCATTCCAAGCTTCGTCTTAGCTTTCATCGCAGTCCAAACAGCTGCAGCAGTCGCCCTTTCGCCGAATGTAGCATCCTTTGCAGTTATGCGCTGGCGTGCTCGATCACCTAAAATTCGATCTGCCTCGTGACGATTGGTCAAATCTTTGTTTCGAGAGTACGCAATATTGTTTCTCTACAGGCTGCATCCAACGGATTTATACCTCGATCGCCGCGTGCTAAACGTTTGTCCAGGCGTGTACCCGGGCCACAAAATTGATATCCTGGTACGTGTAGTTCAAACGGTAATTTGTTTATTAGAGTATTTACAAGTCCTGCTCCCCTCCTTTTATGCATAGAAAACAGTCTTTCTTCATAGGCGTTAGTCCGTCTATGTGCGTACGTTGATCTGGACGATTGTAATGCAAGAGACATCTACGATAAGACTTCACTTCATCTTCGATAAGACTACGATGGACTTCAGGATCAGCTCTTATATGTTTCGGCAGTTTATCCCACGCGTAATGAATGTCGCTAGCGAACCGATTCAAGAGTACTATCTTTGGCACGTATTCCAATGGTTCGTGCGCCAATCACCTGCGATTAGAATGACTAATGTAGACAAAAAGGCACAGTCTGAGAAAGAGGTACACAAACATGGAAATATGCTACCAACCTCTATACGTGGTATCATCTGCGGCCCATCGAATTGCGGCAAAACGAACGTGCTGATTAGTTTGTTAGAAAGTCCACACAGTGTTCGCTACGAAAACGTATACGTGTACTCGAAATCATTCCAACGACCGAAATATCGATATCTGGAAAATATATTCTCGTCCATAGATGAAATTAGTTATTTTTCCTTTTTTAATAACAGCGACGTCGTTCCACTGAGCGAGGCACTTCCGAATTCCATTTTTATCTTTGACGACGTGGCATGCGTTAAGCAAAACGCGGTAAGAGAATACTTTGCAATGGGTAGGCACTCGGACGTTGACTGTTTCTATCTTTGTCAGACATATGCGAAGATACCGAAACATCTGATACGCGACAACGCGAACCCGCTGATCATGTTCAAACAAGATGGTCCAAACCTGAAGCATGTATACAACGATCATGTAATCACTGACATGCCTTTTGAGAATTTCTGCAAATTGTGTACCGCTTGCTGGCAAGAAAAATATGGATTTGTTGTGATTGACAAAGACAGTGCTTTATGGAATGGTCGCTATAGAAAAGGATTTAATGACTTTGCAATATCGTAACACGTCCAGTTATGTCCGATACGTTGAGAAAGCAGTGTTCCAACATGAGCAGCAACAGCGTTGAAGATCGTGAAAGGATAGCGAAACAGATTGCAACGACGAGCGATTTGATTCGCAGAAAGTATCGTGAATTGAAAACTGGTAAAATTGATGAAGCGATTGCGTTGGAAAAACATTTTAAACCTGTTACTGAACCACTGAAGACAATTGTCAGCAACACGTTAAGAAATTACGATCTACACAATAACACAGATGTCGGAAGCGAACCATTATCCACTCCGAATATCAAGGAATCAGATAAAATACAATCAAATTTGTGGTTAAATTTCTCGAAACCGCCAAATATAAAAAAATCAAGATTAAGCAGTTTACCCGATATGAACCTGATAGCCTCTACACCGACCTCTACACCGATTAAGACAGTACCAACACAACAACAACAAGAAAACGCTTAGCAAACGAAGATGTTTTTGAAAGTTCAAGCTATTTTTCGACATTTGTTCAAAGTCAATTGGAAACGCCGGAAGGCGAAGAAACGGTATGTAATCATCTAGGTCCACTGAGTCAAAAATACATCGCACCTGTATTACGCGGCGACGTAGACGTTGGTATGGATTACGTGTACGGTGTTTATCTCATCAATGATGGACTGATGCTCGGTAATAAACATATTGACGTGGACAATGCAGATAACATAATTATCGATGGCATACGATATTCGGGGACACCCGGCCTTTATGAACTGATATTCAAGAAAACTCCAGATAACGACATTTACACTGAGGCTGATGAACGCAAATACAGGGACATACTGCTGACAACGAGTGCGCATAAGCACAAGCACAATTCGTATGGTCAAACATTAGGCAACAGAGGATACAAGTATAACCATATAATCAAGCCTTTATTGCAAGATAAAAAAATTGGAAAAGGCATACCGTGTTCCATGAGATTAACCAAAAATAACATTGATTATGTTCACTGGAACGATCCCAACAAACTCGTAGATCGGCTTTGATTGCTCGAGGCTTCGCGTCAAGCCGATCACAATGCTCACGACAATGAGATGCTATCGATTATCGAGGAACTTCGCGAGGCAGAATTCATTATAAATTAAGCTGCACCTTGGCGATACAGTCAATCGTTATTAAAATGTCAATCAACAAGTTTGGGTCATCGATTGGAAGAATGGAATCATACTATCACTGGAATGGAGTAGTCAGAAATTATGTACGCGACAACGCTCTTTGTGTTGTTGGCACCAATTATGACGCAAAGTCGCGCAGGATTCGACGGATAGCACCGCCTGTAGAGGATGGCGATGCTATCAACAAGCTGTACTTACACGAAAACATGGCAGTTATAAAAAGTCGACAAGACGTATTCGACAAAAAGATGATTATGTTTCAAAATTTCGTTCAGAGTTTGAAAGATGAGCTGAATAAATTAGAGAGGGATATTACCGAATTCCGAAATCTAATGCAGACGCATCAATAGCTGGACGTTGAGACTATTAACCAACCGACATATCGGTCAACAGACCGGTCAACAGACCGGTCAACAGACCGGTCAACAGACCGGTCAACAGACTGGTCAACCGACTGACATACCGGTCAACAGACTGATCAACCGACCGACCGATCGACCGACCAACCGTAGCGTTGAGCATCGATTTGATGTTTGATAAGACGTGTACGTCAAGTCTTTGCGTCAGTGTCGAGTCATACATGATTGCGAAGAAAACTCCCAGTACCGAGAAACGGCGTCTCGTAAAAGAATTGCATGCTCCGGCGAAAAGAAATTTTCCCCGAAGACGCGTCATAGTACGTGGGTACGACAACTTATGGCAAGCGGACGTGGTCGAGATGCGACCTTACGAGCGGTATAACAGAGGCTTCCATTACATACTCACTGTTATCGATGCGCTGAGTAAGCATGCATGGGCCATACCCCTTAAAACCAAGAGTGGAAATGAAGTTTCTACAGCGATCGGAAAGATAATCCGAAACAGTGGAAGGTATCCGAAAAATTTGCAAACCGACAAAGGAAAGGAATTTTACAACGCAAATGTGCAAAAACTTTTGTCAAAATACAACATAAATCATTATTCAACGTATTCAGTGATGAAAGCATCAGTCGTCAAGCGGTTCAATCGTACGCTCAAAAACGACATGTGGAAACTGTTTACGCTTAATGGAAATTATAAATAGATCGACTCGCTCCAGCAACTCGTATCAAATTACAACGCCCGTAAGCATCGAACTATCGCCATGCGACCAATTGACGTTACATTAACAAAGGCCTCCAAGCTCTTAACAACGGTATATAATCACGTAAAGATTGCCGCTCTCGCACGATTCAGAGTGGGAGATGCGGTACGTGTGAGCAAATTCAATACAATTTTTGGAAAAGGTTACACACCTAATTGGGGTACTGAAATATTTACGAGGTTCAGAAAACTAATCCCGCAACGTATCTGCTGAAAGATGTTTATGGAAAACCAATTGCTGGAGGATTCTACGAACACGAGTTGCAACGCGTTGCCGACGCTGATGTATACCTTGTGGAAAAAGGTATGCGTGTTCAATTAATTGATCACAGCTTTTGGGAGAATTCTATTTATTTAGAGAGAGTGTCTCCCAAGGTGACTCGTCCAAGGCTGACTCGTCAAGTACCGCCAAATCGTGCGTGCCCCCTCAGGTTGCCCGTGGCCCGTTGTCTTGCAGGGGTGCCATTCGGCGGGGGTAGCGTTTGCTGAAGAAGGTGGCAACGCAGCAGAATTTCCCAGGGTCCTAGGTCCGCGGCGCGACTAACCGATGGTCGCCAGACCTCTCGTCGAAGACCCTTGAAGAAACTCAGGGTTTATGACACTAGCGCTTAACTATCGAGACCGTTGGCAAACCCTAGCTACGTTCATGCTTTACAAAAACTCTATTCGTTATAACGGCTTTCTCAAAAATAGTTCCGCTATGGTTCGTGTCATAAACCGTGCTAGCCGTTTGCACGTTCGAAGTTTTTTCAAACATTTACAGCTAGCCGCTACATACATATACTAGCATTATTAGTTACATTACAGTGTTTTTATTTACAACTAAATATATACATCTATTAAAATCGAGGTAAAAATGATTTACAAAATACATATACTGATATATCTAAGGCGGTATTTTATAATGACCCCACGGCAATGTATCCGTTGAGTCGAGTACGATATACCGCATATCGTCGTACGGACTCAGAGCGATTTTTGATTCCGCCATTGTGTATGTTTTGTGTAATTTTTATCTTATACATGTCTGATTACGAATCATTTCAATTTCGTTTCGTAGGCACTGCGTGTAGTCGTCGAAAGTTATCATCCTGGAAACAACGTTACTTTTTACACCTTTCGCCTTTTTCGTGTCTTTTTTACCATCTACACGCAGTGCATACATTTTCGCTCTAAGTCCAACAAATTCTGTCATTATTGCCCCATTGTTTTCGTCTTTTATCAAACCGAGGACTTTTTTGTGTACAAGCGGTATATCGTAAACGTTCCCTACCGGATAATCCCTGGTATCAAATCGATTAATATCGCGTTTTATAGTATCATAAATATTCTCGCACTCGATGTGGTAAATTAAACTATCCGTATCAGTGTACATAACTTTACATTTATCGCCATGTGTGGGTAACATGTAATCGTGATGGAATTCATACAAACAAACCTTAAATATATCTAGTATACACATACCCACATAGATTGGTTTGTTGAACTTCACCGCAAGTTTTCGCAGTTCGATAGCAACTAAGTATTCCGAAAAGACGCTACGGCTGTGGAAATTTGGTTTGGAAATAAGGGCTTCCGCTCCGTTTCTCCCTTCCCATTTTGTTACTAATTTTACATCGACGTGATTGCGCACATTTTCCATAGTTTTGCCAAATACCGCATTGTTCATCAATTTATACAAATTCTTTTCAAAATCGTTTGTAGCGAGAGTTCTAAACTTCGTATTTAATTCGATGTAATCGCGGAGCCAGAGTGATTGTGCGAATTGGAGGACGCGGTGTATCTTTGTAATACGAATACCATGTTGCGTGCATTGCTGCAGGTTACGATAGTGGATAACGTAGCGCAGCTTATCGTATAGAGTTGCGAGCAGCTTGTCCTCTCTTTTGCCAGGTGGTTTGGCACGTGTGGGACAGAACGGCAAGTCCGCGTGAATGTTTGAGCAAACGTTGCGGATATTCTAGATCAACCATTAGAATATAACACGTGGGCGAATCGGCACGAATCGAAGACACGTCAAAGATTGCGACTTTGTCGACCCATCGAAATTGTGCATATGGCAATGGTTGACACATTGCCCACCCATACAGATTATTCACATCAAAGTACATCAAGTACAACGATGCTTTCGATGGATCGTAGGACTGCATGTACTTATTATTGGCTTTCGGGTATCTACCTGAACATTGACTTAATCCCCCGCGTGTAGTGCATTCGATAAACATGACCATGTCGATATCTGTTAGTAACTCGAAATTAACTTTTGTATGCTTCAGCATGGCATCCCACGTAAAACCGGGCAGAGTGTAATAATACGCGGGATCGAGTCCGTAACTTGTGATACAGCTTTCACGAAAATTTTCAAAAATATCAGCCAACAGCAAGACATCTGTTTTCAAATACAAATCGCTATACTCGCCTAGCGTTTAAATGGAAAACCGTGTCCATACGTTCTCGGTGTGCGCGTACTCGCTCTCCGATACTGTATCACCCGTCAAGGAACTGTAAAATGATTCGCGCAATGGCAAACATGATTGTTCCAACTTTTCGGCACAGTCAATGTACTCGTACGGAAAAACACCCTTTCGCGTCAATAATTCGAAATCTTCGATAGACAAATTTTGAAACTTGGTTCGTAAAATTCTTAATTTGCTTTTATCTAAGAAAGACGCTAATTTATCGAGACTGGTACTCAAGAATTTGTATGAATCGATGAATCTCAATTTTATACAATTTCGCGACGGTCCATTTGGATCTTTGACACTTTTTGTGAACGAGATGTACTTTTCTTTTGTTATCGGCAATACACTGACGGCACCCTCGAAAGCTGTAGCTATTTCTTCGATAATAAAATGCGAATCGTAACCGGACAAATTATGAAACACTATGGGAATGCAAAAAGAGTTTTTATAATTTAGATTACAATTGGAGTGCGCGGAACCTCTGTACCGACCGCTTAGATGGCAATGATCGCGAACCCTCGTATCGTTTTCTCCAAATGGTTTTTCGCAAATGTGACAATGCGTCGCGTTGCGAAATGCCTCCTGCTCCTTGCTCGTTAAATCATCCATTTGTATGTTATTTGATAAAATTGATTTAACAAAATGTGCCAAATTCTTTAATTCTTCAACGGGAAACACAATTCGCATCACGACGACATTGGTACAACGACAAGGACGAATCGTACGCGCATTGAACATAATATGCAATACTAAATACTTTACGATGCTGGTATGTGGATCTTGGCGCTTCTCGATCAGTTTTCTCCAGAGTGCACTAGAGGTCGGCGTACACTACAAATGGAAGTCGCTCTTTCCGGATGTAGTTGTCGAAGCTGGGCCACTTGCTTTCATCATCTGGTAATACGATTACGCATTCGTTCATCTTGTCGCAATCTACGGTGTGAGCTTCCAGCTTCTCACTCGAACTAAAGTAGTGCAAGCATCTGCAATAAAAAGACATACATTTTTTTCAAACATAACATATTTAAAAAAGAAAAAATTATTATATACATATGTCACGTCCCGGATTTCAGATTTGAAAATCTATCGCCCGTTTCGATCAAATGATGCTTGCCTTTTGTCCCACGCCCCTCTTAAACGACTCGCGTCTGGACGGGATCCTGATGCGTATTGAGTTCACCCACGCGATTACTATTTATTAGAATATTTTAAGTTTTCGGACTTACTACTTGGTGAAGTCGAGCACCTTTTGAATGTAGTGTTCCCACCGTGGTTCGTTTGGTGGAATGGTCCACACAGCCTCACGTGCCCCGGGGATGGTTAGTGGGGTAAGCCTCCAAGGTATCGGTGCTGAGGTTGGTGTTGGTACTGATGCTGTTGCTGCTACTGGTGTTTTTAAAAGTTTGTTTTGCACCACTCGCAGCTTCACTACGCACCCGAGCGGAAGTTTTCCCGTTTGTGCTGGTCGCACGTTGTCTTTTAGCAACCGACGAATCTGCTCGCGTCTGCCCGACCGGTATTTTCGTACCTTTTCGGTGTTTCCCATCTACTGAGAGGGAAAAATTGGAATTTATAATAGTTTTCGCAAGCACGAAAGTGACTTGGAACCTGAGTACGATGACGGAAAAGAAACCCACGACCGAGCAATGTTTCTATCTTTAAGATTTCTAAATGACCGGCTTCGACGCCTCGATCATAAATCAAAAAGATAGTTGGTTTAACTATAATTCATTCCTTTTTCTCTCTCCGAACGCGTCGAATGATTATGGAAAAAAAAATAATTGCAACATATGAATTTGTTAAATTACGTTACTGTTTATTAAGATCCGCGCACGGTCTTTTATTATAGCAATTACAATTAATTACAGTTTGAATAAAAAGATTCACTACCTTAGCTTTGCAATAAAACTCGATGTCTGATTCGACTCGACAAGGACTATAATTTTGGATAACTCGCGACGACTATCTAGTACGACAATTATATGCTTGAAATTTCGAACGGCTACTATCCCGAGCCCCTGAATTGCGAGCGTACTTATACTCCTAATTTGGGACCTTTGGTCCGAAGGAAGGAGTAAAAATCATACCACGTGATTTATTAAAAATTCATGGGTGGTGGTTGATTTCTTCCCATGGCGTTAGCAATAACATCTTGCCCGAAATAATTTCTAGGTGTTTAGTCTACCCTTTATCGGTTTTTGGTGACTGACACCAACGATAGCCACTGCCGACGGTTCCTTAGCTGATGCTACGCTTGAATTCGTCGAAAAGATGCAGGGTCTCATTAGATCTGACCACCCACCGGTGGGTGGTAACGAGTACTGAAAATTGTACGGGACCTGTAGCTGCGACTTAACATCTAGGAGAACCGTTATATTCTCGTGCGACGCGATAAAGCAACCGAATCCGCGGTTCACGATAGTGAATAAGCCGCATCGTACCGTGGTCGTATCAGAGGCACATAATGTAGCAAGAAGTAGATCGCTCGCTCCGCACCCGTAGCTGTTATCACTTAGGTTCTCTCTTACTTGCTAAACGCTTCTCAGTCTAAGATATAGGGTGACGTTCGAATGTACAAAACTACATCTGTCTTCAACTCATTACAAGGAAAAAAAAATATGTCCGTGATTTGGACGGTCGATATGCGTACGTCACACATACCTATCGCAAAAGTATTTTCTGCGTTTATGGTTACTCAATTGTGAGCTCACGAGGCAGGACAAGTTTTTTATCCACGCGAAATGTTCCATGCCGTCTGCTCCTTCTAAATACAGCAAATTGACATGTCTCTCCATCTTCCGTGTGGCGAGCCGTATCGGTAGAACCTTCTTTTTAACCGACTTCGAGAAGGAGGAGGTTACTCAATTCGACATGTATTTATTTTTTTTAAATGTCTGTTCACCGATTACGCCGAGATGGCTTGACCAATCGGAATGAATCCTGTTGCATTTTATAGACCAGCCCCCCCCCCCCCTCCGTGGTCCCATTATCACGACTTTTTGCGATTTGTCATTTTTTACCTGTCTTTTTACCAAAAAGCCGTGATTTCTAGGTATGCTTGCCGATTACGTCGAGATAGCTTGATGAATCGGAGTGAAACCTCTTGCATCTTATCGAATATTTCTTCCAGTTGGTCGCGTAAAAGAAACATTTTGTGATTTGTCATTTTTTACCCGTTTTTTTTTTAAACAGAAACATTTTGTCTTGCTTCTTACTCCGAGACGGATGGACCAATCAAATTGAAACTTCTTGCATCTGGAAGAGCATTTGCCATTTGATCCCATAGCAAAACATTTGTCCTTGTCTTATTTTTTACCACTTTATATCACTTTTTATCGCAAAAAGCGTACTATTTCACGTATGTTTGGTCTGAAACCGATGAAATTGATGAAACCCCTTACATTTTGCTGCCGGAGAGGTTTTCGCAATGATCACAAATGCAAAAATTTATGAATTTCTGTATTGTTTATAACTATTGTTATCGCAAAATTCCTATTATATGATGTAACTCGGTGAGGAAATTACCGACCGCGATGGAACCTTCCGCATTTCATGATATATGAATTCGTGATGTTCCCATTTGCAAAAATTTATGGACACTTTTATTGTTTATAAAATCATTACAGTTTGAATACAAAGCGTTTAAACCATTGTTGGTGCGAAATTGCTATGCTCTGGTGCAGCTCGACAAGGAATTTACCAAACGCAATCAATCCTTTCACATGTAGTTGCAGATGTATTCCTGATAATCCCATTTGCAATTATACAGGGTGTCCCAAAAATGTTGGATGTCCTTGAATGGGGTGTTTCGGGGAGGGGGTGGTTTGAAACAATTTTTTCTTAACGAAAATGTTGTTCGAGGCTTCGTTAAGGAGATATTGACAGAAACCCCCGACCAATCAGAGCGCGAGTATGTCGGTGGAGCGCTTGCGGTAGCATAGGCCCCGCAGGCGCTCCTTCGGCATACTCGCGGTCTGGTTGGTCGGGAGTTTCTGTTTCTGGAATATCTCCTTAACGAAGCCTCGAGCAACATTTTCGCTAAGGAAAAATTGTTTCAACCCTCCCTTCCTCGCGGAACAAGTCTTTTCAAGGACCTTCAACGTTTTTGGGTCATCCTGTATATTGCTCATAACTGTTGTTATTGCATGAAACCTATTGGTTATAAATTGCCACTAAAAAGAGTGAAATAAAATAATTTTTTGGAAAAAAAATTTAACCGATTTCAAAAAAGGTACAGTGAAAAGTATGAAATAATTTCTAGTTAATTTATATGAATACGCACTAGCTCTAGATAAAATTGCTTAAAAGTATGGGAAAATGCAGTGAAAAGCATGAAATAATTTCTAGTTAATGTATATGAATACGCACTAGCTCTAAATATAATTCCTTAAAAGTATGGGAAAATGCAGTGAAAAGTGTGAAATAATTTCTATTTAAACTGCATTGTTATTCACCATCATTTGATAAATTTGGTTAAATTATTAAATACATCATATTAAATGCAATGCACCTTTTTCGGAGGCGGCGCAGATGTAAAAATTTTTTAATTCTGCTTGGGTTAGCTTTCGGTAGAGGCGGCAATATTGAATGCTGTCAATGTATACATGTTTATTGTCTATGAGGAATTAATAGTTAATGTATATAGTATGTACACGGAAATATAGTGTGAGTAGATTTGGGGCTTTTTTGGAGGGGAGTGGCGGCCATATTGATTACTGCTAATGTATAAACTCTCCCCATGGAAATACTCTATGAATAGGTTTGGGATAGTATTTGGTGGGGGCGGGGGTATTGAATAGTGTTAATGAATATGATGTCTGTTACGTATACAGAAACTCTCCGTTTTTAGAAGCTCGCGTTTATTAATCTTATTTTATCTACCCTTCTGGAATTTGGAGCTCGGTCTCACGGGAGTGCATCCTGCAGCTGCATACTCTTAACATCATCTTCGACTTGCGTTGCGTGGGAAGACTTCTTATCTACCCTTTTCCCAGGGCACACAGCTGCCGACCTCAGAGCAACGAAAATCCTAACCGTCAAATTTCCTAATATGGAAATCACTGGCGGTTCCCCACCAACATTTAGGGGTATATAAACCCACAATTTTCATTGCTCGGGGGCTAGTACGAAAGAGTTACTCGTTAGAGACACATTGATCGTCTGTAGAGTAGTACTCTAGTGAGATCGGGCTTCAGTTCCTTTCGATCATCGTTACCATATAGATCCGCAAAGACGGTTTTAAAATCTATTACGGCCATAAAAGTACTCTCGACCCCCGCATCGCCAGTGCGTCAACACCGCGCAACATTTAGGTAATTTTAACTTCATACACTAACCGCGACAACACGACACTAGACACTTGTAATTAGTATAGTTATTTTGAATATATACTCTTTGTATAAACTTAAAAGTCTGTAAGATTAATCATCAAACCTTTACTTTGAAATCACCAATCCTAGCCAGTGTAACGATCCCACAACATAATAACTTTACCGCTCGAGTTATTATTCTGTTAAATTAACAAGTTACGAGGCTTTATTAACGACGCGTAGTATTCATTATCGATACGATTTACTCATTGTGTACTCAACCCGAACTCCTAAACTTAACCTATCCTGCGGTTACCCTTTACTGGGAGATACCGATTCCTAGCAGCTACCTGACTTCGCGTCAGAGTCGTCTGCACTTTTTCCAACAACCCCACAGTTCGAACCTTACCCTACGGTTACCCTTTAGTGGGAGATACCGATTCCTGCAGCTATCTGACTTCGCGTCAGAGTCGT
>NW_026533123.1:178555-192386 GCF_026283585.1 Hylaeus volcanicus | reverse complement strand
AGATACCGATTCCTGCAGCTATCTGACTTCGCGTCAGAGTCGTCTGCATTGTCTAATCTATCCTCGGCCTTCGACCGCACCATTGATACACAATAAATAATCGTATTGATTCAATTCTCAAATCTATCCCACTCGCTGGGCTCACACGCGCGTCGCTATCGCCCTGGCTCGTAACACGTCTAAAGCGGATATAGTAATAGCAATAATTAATGTCATATTTTTTGTTCCTCGAACAGAAAGTTAAACCAAGTTTGATAATATTTAATTTTGAGATAGCTGAGACGATGCTGAACTACGATTTTGTTTGCAAAAATTTCGAATGGTGTCGAATATTAACGAAAACGAAGCACTCTCCGCAAAGGAAATTGTGGTTCAGAATTGTCTCAGCTACCCCCCATTTCCGGATCTTACACTAATTCAACGACACTCTGTATACTCTACTCATGGAAATACTGACTGAATAGGTTTGGGATAGTATTTGGTGGCGGCGGCGATATTGAATAGTGTTAATAAATATGATGTCAAAGTGGATGTAATGATAGCAATAAATAAAGACCATATTTTTTGTTTCTCTGACAGAAAGTTAAACCAAGTTCAGCAATTTTTTAACCGACTTCGAAAAGGAGGAGGTTACTCAATTCGACATGTATATTTTTTTTTTTTTTTAATATACTTAATTCTAAATTTTGCGCCGTCTCCGAAAAAGGTGCATTGCATTTAATATGATGTATTTAATAATTTAACCAAATTCATCAAACGATGGTGAATAACAATGCAGTTTAAATAGAAATTATTTCACTGCATTTTCCCATACTTTTAAGCAATTTTATCTAGAGCTAGTGCGTATTCATATAAATTAACTAGAAATTATTTCATATTTTTCACTGTACCTTTTTTGAAGTCGGTTACATTTTTTTTCCAAAAAATTATTTTTCTTCAGTGGTGTAGACGTTGATGGAGATGCTGTTGGCGTGTTCAAACTTTTTAATTTGGTTCAATGTCATTGGAAATTCGATATCCTGGATATTCAACACCGTTGAATAATGAGGATATACCGATGCCCGACATGCGTTCCTTTCGGTTGGATGCAGAGCAGCCACTACTGACCACGCGAAACATGCATTGTCGTTCGAACATACGTGGAGTACAGCTCTCTTTAGTTGTATTTCTCGTGGTAATTGTATGGTACATCCAGCATGCAGCGGCATATATTTATTCACGTTAACAATTAAATTGAGTATACGCGACAGCGCCCATCCGCTATCCCGTTCATGAAATTCTTCCAGCGATGCTAGAGTGGGTTCGACGACGCGTTGCTCGTACCACTCTTCGAGACCGTTCTCGCCAAAGATTTCACAGTTCTTCGTGCTGATAGTCTTATTCGAGCGTTTATCATCCGCTACAAACTCCATTAAACGCGGTATTCACTTTTACTGTCTTATTGTTGAACATGAAAATTTTGAACGTCATTCATTGATTGACTCTGAATTGTTAGCATTAGGTTTAGATGGAATACAGTTATCAATAAAAAAAAAGTAGCTTGGATATATGTGTCTTTCTTTCTAGCGCATTTTCTCCCATATCCTATTCTCATCCGGTGTAATGTTTCCTTCGCACGTTCTCCAAGATTCTCATCACCAACGAATGATGTCACCTCTTCCGTTTCTTTAATATCTAGTTTTCGAGCAATTGTATCGCGCAAATAAAAGATTTGCTGCCGGATTGTAATTTGCAAACTTTGCGTTTTTGGACCTTCTGCTCGAGGCCATCGTCGCGAGACGTTCCTACCGATATCGCGCGCTCTATAAAGATTGTAATGTAATATTAATATTATATATTGCACGGGGCATGAGTGCGAGGAAGAAAATCCTCGGGCGCGAGAGAGAGGGAACCCGCGAGGCTCGCAACGACGCCCCTACTCCTGCGCGCGAAGAGGACGGTTCCCCTCCCTTACGGCGTGCGCGCTTACCTCCCGCGAAGACGACGAGCATGGTTTCCCCTCCCTTACATCGTGCGCGCTTATTTCGTTACATGTACCATTTGCATTTTTCTTTCTTATCGATCTCTGATAACGATAATAATACTTACTAAACGTCGAACAATTGATGTTCCTCTTCTTCTTTTTTACCGATCTCTGATAATTACCTATGATAATTACCTCATCTTATCTAATCTTACGTGTTGCACGGGTAGAAGGGCATGAGTGCGAGGACGAAAATGCTTGGGCGCGAGAAAGAGAGAGAAAGGGAACCCGCGGGGCCCGAAAAAACACCCCCACTCCTGCGCGCGAAGAGGACGGTTTTCCCCACCCTTACGCGCTTATTTCGTTACATGTAAAATTTGCGTTTTTCTTTCTTACTGATCACTGATAATTACCGATCGGTTGTGACCCCTCTACCTTAACGACCGTAGGTTATAATTACCGACCCCCCTTCCACCACTCGTGCCCCCTCCCTCGCCCCCCCCCCCCCCGCTCCACCCACGGAGCTCCTGAGTTAGAACCCGCCTATCTTTACTACTTCTGTTCGTTCCGCACGTACCAAGGAGCGTTGACAATCGTTCTAAGAATTATGAACTGTAGGGCTTCCATTTTTGCTATGTGGCTTTTGGCAGCCGTACTCCATAATGCAATACCATACGTCCAAATTGGCTTAATTATTGTTTTATAGATGAGTAGTTTATTGCTCGTGCTTAGTTTGGAGTTCCTGCTAGTAAGCCAGTACATTTCACATCTCTTGATCCTGATTTGATCGATTTTAGTTTTGATGTGGTGTTTCCAGGTCATTCTTACATCAAGATGTAATCGTAAGTATCTAACTACTTTAGTTTGTGGGATGGTTGTATTGTTGATGGTAACTGGGGGGAGAGTACCCCTATTTAGCGTAAATGTAGTGTGGTTACATTTTTCAAAGTTGACTTTTATTCTCCATTTAATCAACCATTCTTCGATTTTTAGGAGGTATCGTTGCAACAATTTGTGTGCGATTTTTGGGTCAGCATGTATAGCTAAGATTGCAGTATCGTCTGTGAAAGAAAATATTGAGGTTTCGCTGGTGATTGTGTACAGTAATGGCCCGAGAATACTGCCCTGTGGCACCCCTGGTTCAATGTTACAGATTCCTGAACATGTGTCTTGGATTTTAACGAAAAAGGTTCTATTTGCGAAGTAGGATCTCATAAGTTGGTAGTAGGGTGACGGAAGATTTTGTTCAATTTTATATAGGAGACCTTCATGCCATACTTTGTCGACGGCTTTTTCTATGTCTAGAAAAACAGAAGTACAATACATCTTTTGTTCAAATATGGTATAAATTTTATTTATTAGACTGTGCACCTGCTCAATAGTCGCATATTTGTTTCTGAATCCAAATTGATGAGGCAGGATTAAATTTGTTTGACCTGAGCTAACTTCCAGTTTACAGGGAAGTACTTGACTCTTAGAACAGCATTAAAAATTATAGTGAGCATTCTTACCGCTTTAGGTGGAAGTTCCTTGAGGATCTTACCACTTATCATGTCGAACCCAGGCGTTTTTTTATCCCGAGTTTCATAGATGGCGGGTGACTTCTTTTACCATAGTTGGTGTTATAATTGCTACCTGGTGCTCAGTTATGGACAGTGGAGCTAATTGTGGAGTAATATTACAGCTACCTGCATTAGGTTTAAAAGTGTGTTGTAAATGTTCAGCAAAAACATTTGCTTTATCAAGTGGACTTCTAGCCCAACTAGAGTCTTTTTTCTTAATAGCAGGTAGCAGAATGGCTGTCCTTTTCAGTCTTTTGGTAGTTTTCCAGAGTGAATAGTTTGTGTCCTCGATGGGTGATAGATTTCTTATATAATTGTGAAATTCAGTATTGAAGTAGTTTTGAATTAACTGTTTCACTTCTTTAGTGGTGGCGTTTAGTTTGTTTTTATTGAGCTGTGTTTTGTGTTTTTGCCAAGTGTCTTTTAATTTTCGCTTTAACTTTATTTTCTGTAGAATATAATTAGGAAGGGATAAATATTTTCTATTATTTTCAGTTTGTTTAGTGGTTAGCCAGCATGCTTCTTGTATTAAGCCAGTAAAGTTTATAACTGTTGTTTCAATTTGTTCAGGTGTTTTTAGAGGTATGTTGCAGTTTATTTTAGTTTCAAGATGTTCCTTAAATTGGATCCAATTGGTGCTATTGTTGTATAGGTGGTTAGTTCCGTACGTAAGTATTGGTTTAGATGAAAAATCGATAAGAATGGGAGAATGATCTGATGTAAGATCTAAACAAGAACGGGCTACAAAGTGACGTTTGTGTAAACCTTTAGTGATTGCAAAGTCTAATAGGTCCGGAGTTTTTTCTTGTGCCGATGACCAGTATGTTGGTTCTCCGGTTGATATTGTGTCCAAGGAAAGGTTACGTATAGTTTGTTCTAAAACTTTACCTCGTGGAGTGGTTGTTTTTGAGCCCCATAGATTATGGTTAGCATTATAGTCTCCACCTGTAATGAATTTATTACCTAGTGATTTTAAAAAGCTTTCGTATTGTTGTACCGTTATTTTGTATTTTGGAGGATTATAGATAGCTGACAGTGTAATGTTGCCACGATCTGTGCATATGGTTACAGCGGTGGCTTGTATATGGTCGTCGGCGAACGAGCATAGAAAGAAATGCTTAATGTCTTGCTTGATAATTACCGCAGAACCTCCATGTCCCCTGCCAGAGGGATGTTTGGTGTCATATATATTATAGAGTGGAATTTTTAAAAAACTTTTTACTGTAAAATGAGTTTCTGAGATTAATAGAACGTCAATTTTATTTGTATATATAAAAACTTTCAACTCTTGCAGTTTTTGTAGTAGACCATTGGCATTCCAGATTACTATTTTTAATGTATCCATTTTAATTATTATTGTTTGTTAACATGTGTGAAAGAAGTTCTAACATTTTGTTGATTTGTTGAGATTGCTGAGTTAATAATTGTGTTTGTTGGATAAGCATGTTGGTTATTAATTTAGTGTTTTTTGTTGATGCTATTAATAATTTTTTAATTTCTAACATGTCAGATGTCGAAGTCTGGTTTTCGACAGAATCAGCTGATACTTCCTGTTCCCGAATTCGAGTTACTTGAGCGTAGGTTACATTATTAGTTTTTGTGTTGTATTGACTCCATACAGAAGTGTTGTTATTGCTATCTAAAGTTGCCTTTTGATTTGAAATGTTTGAGTTTGTATTTGGGTTATCTATAACTGATTTGTATCTTAATCTTGGAAAGAGTTTCTATTGCAGCTGTTTTCTCACTGGGCAGCCCTTGTAACTGGCAGGGTGGTTACCCTGACAGTTGTAGCATTTAACGTTCGTTTTCCCTTCATTAGGACAGTTTGAAGACCAGTGTATCCCTGCACTTTAACACTAAAAATTGACAAATTAAATGACAAATTTACTGTCATTAAATCGCAAGAGAGTAGCAACTTAGCAGATCAGACGAAATCTAATACCCAGACGGATAGAAAGAACGATCACATATCAAAGAAGCTAACTAAACTACAACCAAAGAAACGTAAAATCAATCCTCCGGATGAATTATTAGGTGGAACAGTTCTGTGGCAGTAATTTTTAGCATGACCGTACGACTGACAGCGTAGGCATTGCGGTATATCTTTTTTGTTTCTAGGAGATTCGAAGGTCACAACCGTGTTTAGTAGTCTATTAATTTTATAGATTCCTTTGTTATTTTCCTTGGGTTCTAACTTAATAAAAAAAAGCGGCAAGGGTTGTTTCGTATCGTACTTAGTTATATTGTTAACTTGCCTTACCTGATGATTTGATTCTTTCAGCTCGTCAATTATTGAACTAATGTTGGTTCGAGGATGCATTCCTCTAAGTACTACCTTGTAGCTTCTATCCTTTTTCGGTTGGTAGGTGTAGAAGTTAGCGTTTTTTTCTTTCAGTATCCGGGTAAGTTCCCTGTAGTTGCCAGGAGTATTGACTTGGATTTTGATATGATTGTCTTTAAGCTGTTTAAGAGTATAGTTGTTGTTGGCTATGTTTTTCATTAATTCAGTAAGGGGCTCTATGATTTGAGCTTCGATGTATACTTGTGAGGGTTTCGGTTGCTGCCTTTCGATAGCTGTAGTGTTACTACCTGTGGGTTCATCAACTTCCATCTCCGACAAGATACTGTACGGATTACTAACGGGAATGTTATTCATTCACTTAGTATGTCCTGTGTCTGTTCCACCTAATAATTCATCCGGAGGATTGATTTTACGTTTCTTTGGTTGTAGTTTAGTTAGCTTCTTTGATGTGTGATCGTTCTTTCTATCCGTCTGGGTATCAGATTTCGTCTGATCTGCTAAGTTGCTACTCTCTTGCGATTTAATGACAGTAAATTTGTCATTTAATTTGTCAATTTTTAGCTGTAAATTACAGTAATTTGTACTTAGTGCCATTTCTGGCCTGGACTTCCCAGCGGCAAGCCTCCGTAAAAAGCACACTCACACGCACGCACGAGGAATTTGGATACACAAGTACACAATACACAATAACTGATCGTTCGCGTAAAGACGTCTTACTACGTAAACACGTCTTATCGCTACGACTTCCCAAACGAGACTGAATTATCCTTTTAGTTTTTGAAGTTATACTTTTCTTGGTGGATTGAGAATGAAAGTTTAGTGTTGCACGCGCACATGGTAACGATAATTTTCCAGTATGAAGTTGGCCGTCAAAGGAAATTAAATGTGCACATTTGTCATACTGACAAAACTGGCTCGTAAGAAACTGTCAGTGTGGTAGAGGTATGACCGAACGTCATGTGGAACCATACTTACATTAAAAACAATCGGTCCTTTTCGGGACTACCAAATTTTAAAACGTAGGAGCATCAAGCTCTAAAATCGGTACCGAAATTACCCCTAATCCCCAGTGATTGATTTAAAGCAGTGCTCGACTAGTTCTGCACTTTTCGGCAGAGATGGGCATTATTTAGATAAAAAAATTATTTAAATAGAAAATCGAATAAAGATACATATCATTATTTTTATTTGATGACTATCGGATAAAAAAATGTATTCCACAAATAAAAATAATTTAAGTTATCTTATAATCGAGTTATCCGACGGCTAAAGATACCTGCTTCATCTGTAGAGAGTTTCACCCATTGGGTAGTTCTGCCATTTTTATCTTTATCCGACCGCTAGAGATACCTGGTTTTTCTCCGGAGAGTTTCAGCCGTAAGATAGTTTTCCGCATTTTTATCTTTATCCGACCGATGGAGGTACCTAGTTTCTCTCCAGAGAGTTTCACCCGTAGGTTATTTTCGCATTTTTATCTTTATCCGAAGTTTCACCCGTCGTGTCGGATAACTTTCGCACTTTCATCTTTATCCGAAGTTTATCGGATAAAGGTCGGATAATTTTTCAAGCTGCGTTTAGTCGGCGATTGTAATACATAGTTATACATAATTATACATATTGTTGCGAGCACCCTTTGGATGGATCCAAGACCTGCTGGTGCTCGCGACCGGAACATGAAGACAGCGAAAAGAAGGCGATCGGATCAATCGCCTGTCAAGCTGTCAGATTCGAGCAAGACGTCATTGAGAGCAGACGTTCCGAAGCTATATTTAATTGCATTCCTATTGTACACATTTCTATTGTAAAGCTGGTTGTTATTTATTAAAGTTTGTGTTTACTCATTATGCCGAAACGCAACAATATATTTCATGTATGTTAGACCTGCAATCGATTAAATCGATGGAACCCCTCACATTTTGTGCCTTTCGGCATTTCGGCAATTATGCCTACGCAGCAATCTTGTCAATAAGGGCGGGTGGGGGGGGGGGGTGACCTGGGCTTTTCGAACGTTAAGGAATTTACCTTCCTGTCACATAGATTTTCGGTAAAATATATTTATTAATCAATCTTCAGAAACTGTCCTTGAGTAACTAAATTCTACTATCACTTTCAATTTAAATGTGTTCCGCTGAGTGACTAATTATTTGTGATTTCATAGATGTAACTGAACAAGAAAAATAACAATAATTATGCGAATTTTAATATGTACAGGTATATTTATTGACATGATACATGACATTGATCGATTTATTTCTAGTTTGAAAGTTCATCTAACCATAAACTAACATGATTAAGGTTATAACTGAAAGTATTGTTTTAAGAATTATATGATTTATTGTATGAGTATGTATCACAATAAAAACATTAATACTCTCATGAACTTGCAGAAAGAAGGAACATATAGGACATAAAATAATTTTTGGAAAAAAAATGTAACCGACTTCGAAAAAATATTAAAACTGCACTAAAAGGTATGATATAATTATATGATTAAACGAACTTACCTAAGTGAAGAATTGTTTGGAGGACTGCTCCAATTTGGCTCTCCAAAATATTCGAGACAATATTGGCGACAACTATGTTTGGATATCCGTAGATAAGACTACGGATGCAACTGGTCGTTACATTGCAAATTTAATTATTGGGAAGCTCTGCGAGAATGAGAAAACACAATCTTATCTATTGGCGTGTAAGCAATTAACAGAAACAAATTATGCAACTATTGCTCGATTTGTGAATTCAGGCATGAGAGTATTATGGCCAAGTGGAGGCGAAGATAAAGTACTATTGCTCGTCACAGATGCAGTGACGTATGTATGTTGAAAGCTGGGAAGCATTTGAAAATATTTTATCCAAATTTGTTGCACATAACTTGTTTGGCACGTGGACTAAACTGAATTGGTGAGGAAGTGTGACTGCAATTCCCTGTTGTTAATAAATTAATATCTATCGTTAAAAAAGTATTTTTAAAAACTCCACTACGCGTCGAAATTTATAAAAATAAATTACAAAATATACCATTGCCACCAGAACCTGTGGTAACACGATGGGGAACCTGGTTGGAAGCAGCGTTTTTTTATGCAACGCATTTAGAAGGAATGAAAGACGTCATAGAATCATTGGATGAAAAGGAGGCTTGGTCAATTAAATCGGCGAAAGAACCATTACGATGCGAGTATTTACAACAAAATTTAATATTTATTCAGAGCCATTTCAAAATGTTACCTGAGGCCATAAAGAAATTAGAAACAATAGGATAACCTCTAACAGAATCTATAGATTTGATAACTACAGTTACAGAAAATTTAAAAATTATACCCGGTGATTATGGAGAAAAAGTTATAGATAAAATGGAATCAGTATTAAAACGAAACGTACACTTCCGTCGAGCCCTAGCGGATTCGGCGGAAAACCAATCGAATTAATTCGCATATATCAGCGATTAACGCGACATCTCCAAAACGGATGAAAAAACGCGTACCTCCTTAGATTCGATCGCCACGCCATGCGGCGCGAACACCTAATCGACAAATGAAGCAACATCACTTCTTTTGTTCGATGCTACGAGCCTCGCGGCTTCCGTTGCGTTTCTCGAACACTTGGCTCTCGCCAGGGGGACCAAGCACAGTTGCGGGGAAGTGAAACCACGTTTTTAGTTGGTGAACCAAATCCACGCGACGCTAGTAAGCATCACATACACATATCTAGGGTATCGGTGAGTACCACTACAGCGGTATGAAAATTTCAACGTCGGTGTCGTCAGCTGCCGGTTTCCGTCGGTTACTCATCGTCATTTGCGAAGTAATAATGGACTATTGTCAATGGCATAATGGTAACAATCACTCACGTGGCGGTGGTCTGATAGCCAGCGTGATTTGATTCCTTCGTGACTTTTAATTGTGTTTTTTTGTGTGTTTTTTGTGTGTTTCTTTGTGTTTTTTTTCAGTTTTGTGAAATATGGCACCTAAAAAGTGCCAAGTGAGAGGATGTACCTCACAGGAAAACCAGCTTCGGCAATTTCCCGATCTGATGAAAGATAGGGAACGCTGCCTTCAATGGATAGCAGCGTGTGATAATCCCTGCCTCCAGGACATGTCATCAATGGAAAATGTGAAAATCTGCGATGTCCACTTTGAGGATGTTTATAAATTAAATATCCGACTGAGTACTTCAGCAGTGCCAACGCTTCATTTGCCAAGTATGTATACATAAAATAAGCATATTTATAGGCCCGTATTCACAGTCGCAACTTAAGCATTGTCTTAAGAAGTTCTTAACTAAGTTTGCCTTATTGGAATAAGCATTGTTTGAGTCGCTATGTATTCACAGTATTATGTATTATCATTTTATTTTATGTATTCATAAGGACTTAAGACTTTCTTAAGAATTGACTGTGAATCTAGAATAGACAGCAATTGCTTTCAAAAGGGAATCCTTAAGTCGATGCTTAAGGCGTTACTTAATTGATTGACTGTAAATAATTTTTATATTTAATATAACAATTTCATTTGTTCGCAAGGAGAAATTTTTAAAATAAATAGTTTATTAATAAGTACTTTTTATTTCTGTTTCAGGAATTATATCTGGTCTAGCGGAAGGGGCAGCATTAAATATAGGATTTCGAAAAACACTCACTTGTCTAATGAACTGAGCAGCTTAGCTTATTTCTCTATTATTTCAGGTATGTATATGTTAATATGAAGTATGCAGTAAATTAGATTCATAGATTGACTGTAAATAATTTTCATATTTTTTTCAGATTGGACTGTTATCACTTCGTGTAACATAAGCGTAATTATAAAAATATTCTTATTATAAAATTTGTACAATATAAGTTAAATAAAAAAAATGTTTGTTATATAAATATTGTATACCTTTTTATTACAATTCGTTTTTTATTTTTAATTCTATATATTTTTCAGAAAGTAAGCCAGAGAGAGGCAGACAGTTCAAGGGATTTTCGTCGTTATAAAATTATATTTTTTGAAACGACGAAAATCCTTTGAACTGTGTCTGCCTTTCTCTGGCTTACTTTAATTCAAATAATTTAAAACAATTTGAAAAGCCCGCTACTGTATATATATATATATACATATATATATACATATATATATATACATATATATACATATATATATATACATATATATATATATATATATATATATATGCATATACTCGCATGCGCTCTACATTTTAGTTGGAGACACAAAACCACGCGGCGCTGCAAACTTTGTACCAACTTGTAATACGGTAGCTTGGCCCCCCTAGCTCTCGCCGGCTCCCGCGAACACACGTGTTCCGTCGACGCATTCAGTGTAATTATACCTTGCTATCCCGCGAGTTTGTGCATTCAATAGACTCACGGGTCGTGTTATTTCTTCGATTCAACAACGTCCGATGCGTTAATTGCTTTATTTCGCTATCGAAACCCTACGCGACTTGGATACGACCTTGTGTGCGCGATCGCGTACCACCACGTGGCGACGCCATTTCGGCGGACTTTGTCCACATTCTTACCTTCCCTCCAAACCTAACGATCATCTCTTGACCTTCTTCAGGGATTCTCATGCCAAAGAGCAACGCTCAGGCATAATTCACTTTCTATGTTGGCATCTGCCCATAGAATTCCGTTCTTCGCATCCACGCGTATCCATATCGTTGCATCCAGCAATTCATCGCGTTCACTCGAACTATTTCGACGTGTTACCGCAATATTTCGCTTCTACAGCACATTCAAGGTGATCGAATCACCAATGCTGCGTGATAACGCATACAACAATCGCATCGTACGATTCTCATCTCCTTCCCCGCTCGGGATTCGAGCATCTTACGGGTTCCGACGGCCAGAAAATAGTTACCGAGGGGACAACGAGTTCCAGCGACGAGACGGCGATTTTCGACGACGAGATGATGGAGTTCAACGACGAGACGACGGGATGCAACAACGAGAAGAGCGGAATGCGCCGCCGGGAAGGTATTACAACTGCGGCGACCGCGAACATCTCTCCTTCGAGTGTCACCGGAGAAGTCAAGGAGCGAAATGCTTCGAGTGTGGAGAATTCGGAAACGTTGCGAAGGATTGCCCAAGGAGAGTGACGCCTGCGACTGGCGAAAGTCTGGCGGTGCAGCAGGAATTCCGTAAGAAATATTTTAAGAAAGTTTCTATTTGCGAGCGCGAGGTAACCGCCCTAATTGATACCGGCAGCGATTTATACCTAATGCGTTGTAATCAATATAACGCACTTAAACCAAAGGTACCTGAACTAAGTAGAAGTAGCGTTTACTTTCAGGGTATCGGTTCGGAAACAAATAGAGCAGTTGGCGAATTTGAAACAGAGGCGTCCATAGATGGAAATTCCTATTCTATAACGATTCGCGTGGTACCGGACAGATTAATGTCACATGAACTTTTATTAGGCACGGATTTTTTGAACACGGTGGAATTAACATCAAAACAAGGTAACATCATAATCCGGAAAATTGAGGCGGAAAACGTTTCGCCTATTGCATCGATCAATCTCGTGTACGATGCGAACGAGGTAGATTTCGCATATTAAAGACGCGCAGTATAGAAATACATTGCCGAAAATTATTGACAGTTACCAACCTAGAAAACTGCGCGAAACCAAAATAGAAATGAGTATAGTTTTAAAAGACGACGAGCCGGTGTTCCAAAGAGCGAGGAGATTGTCGCCATCCGAAAGAGATACAGTCAATGATCAAATTCGGAAATGGCTGCGCGATGACATTATTCGTCCCTCGTTTTTGGAATACGCTAGCCCGATGGTATTAGTGAAGAAAAAGGACGGATCCTCAAAGCTTTGCATAGATTATCGCCAATTAAATAAAAAAATCATTAGAGATAGATATCCGCTTTCACTTATAGAGGACCAATTAGACTTGCTCCAGGGCGCGAAAATTTTCAGCACACTAGATCTAAAAAACGGATTTTTTCACGTAGGAATAAATAAAGAACATACAAAGTACACGGCTTTCATTGTACCAGATGGACAATACGAATTCCTCAAGGTACCGTTTGGCCTGTGCAATTCACCAGCGGTATTTCAAAGATTCATTAACGCAGTGTTTAGGGAACTGATAGACAACAAAACGGTGTTGATTTATATGGACGATATAATTATCCCGTCGGTCGATCACGAGAGCGGGCTGCGTAAGCTAAAAATGGTACTGCGAGTTGCGAGCGAATCGGGACTACAAATTAATTGGAGTAAATGTAGATCTTTGTATGAGCAGGTAGAATACCTAGGTCACGAGATCAAGGACGGTACGATCCGTCCTTCGGAAAGAAAGGTCGAGGCGGTAATGCGTTTTCCCGAGCCTAAAACGTTTAAGGACGTCCAAAGTTTTCTCGGCCTCACACGCTATTTTCGAAAGTTTATAGCCCACTATTCGTTAATAGCTCGACCTCTCACGAATTTGTTGAAAGCAGGGGCGGATTTTCTTTTCTGCAGTGAAGAAAGGCGCGCGTTCGAGCAATTAAAGATCGCATTGTCCGATAAACCCACCCTGAAATTGTATAGAGTCAACGCGGAAACGGAACTGCACACCGATGCGTCTATGTTCGGTTTTGGTGCAATATTGTTACAGCGGGATACTTGCGACGGTATGTTACACCCGATATACTTTGCAAGCGGCAAAACGACTCCTGCGGAAGAACGCTACTCCAGCTACGAGTTAGAAGTTCTAGCAATTGTGAGATCACTAAAAAAATTTCGCGTGTACCTGTTAGGGATACCCTTCAAGATAGTCACTAACTGCAAGCGTTTGCATTGATGATGCGAAAAAAGGATTTGTGCGTTCGTGTCATGCGATGGGCTTTATTGCTAGAGGAGTTCCAATACACAATAGAGTATCGTCCAGGCAAAAACCTCAGGCACGTCGATGCCCTGAGTCGCAATCCTCTTCCGTCGTGCATGTTAGTAAACGAAGAGGGTGTTACGTATGCACACCCGTTCTTTTCGAAGCTCGCGTTGATTTATT
>NW_026533123.1:175492-178545 GCF_026283585.1 Hylaeus volcanicus | reverse complement strand
AATCCTAACCAGTGTAACGACCCCACAACATAATAACTTTACCGCTCAAGTTATTATTTGATTAGAATTAATAGTTGCGAGGCTTTATCCACGACGCATATTATATTCCAACGATACGATTCAATCCTTACCTAACCTTCCCAACGGTTACCCTTTACCGGGAGATACCGATCCTACGGTTACCCTTTACTGGGAGATACCGACCCTACGGTTACCCTTAATTGGGAGATACCAATCTTTCCTTTCTTATTCTTTACCTAACCTCCCTAACGGTTACCCTTTACCGGGAGATACCAATTCCCAACAGCTATCTGACTTCGCGTCAGAGTCGTCTGCGATTCCTACTCCATCGTCAATCTTTGGATCCATTAAAAAAAAAAACAGGACTAATCGTATCTTCTTCGATTCTTGAATTCAATCCACTCGCAGGGCTCACACGCGCGTCGCTATCGCCCTGGCTCGTAACAGAACTGGTGACAGCGGTGGGATACACTAATACAGGATTGCTATCCGTTTAGGTTCTGATAAAACAGACTTATTAAAGTATTGACGATAAGTCGTGTCGCTAACTTTGATTAAATTACACTAGTTACGCTAGTGAATTTCTTCGTTAAATTAATTTTCGATTAATATACTAGTTTTCGCTAGTTAAGATCAAATTTTTGGGAATATACTAGTTTTCCCTAAGTTAACCCATATATATATTAAACGTTGAACAAATATACTAGTTTTCTCTAGTTACGTTAATTAATAATCTTCAAAATGACAAGTTCACAAGCAAATGTGTCTAACAATGACATAATGAACTTGGCGGTTTCACTTGCTAATTCTATGTTACTACTGACGCAACGGACGTGTGTACAGAACGTTACATCGACGATACCGTCTTCGACGGAGAAAATTTGCCTTTAGCGAATTTTGCGCAAAGCGTTGAAGATGGGTTAACTTTGATTCCTGAGGGTTCGGAAGCCGAGTATCTCAGAATAATTTTAACGTAACTCACTGGTCCAGCGCGTAGATGTACATTAGAACATCAATTTGGAAGTATCAGCGCGTTAATAAAACATTTAAAGAAAAGATTTGCTCCGGGAAAGAGCTTATCGTATTTTCAAGTGGAGATCGCTAATCTGCGCATATATGAAGAGGAAAGCCTACGAAAATACGTCGATAGGACTAGCCATCTGGTCTACTGTACGCGCGGAGCTATTCGGGAAAAATACTGGGACAACGCTTAACAATTCGTCAAGGTAATGGAAAAGGATGTCTTGGAGAATTTCATTGACGGGTTACCGGATCGAATTTCCTGGAGAGTGCCGACTCAGAACGGGAGCATAAAAACTCTCAAAGAAGCTTACGACGCCGTGCTCCAGATAGATAGGAAGTTGAGGAATCGAAGACAGATCCCTCGTAATGAATCACCAACACGATGGTCTCGTAAGGACTACCATACGGAAGATGTTCGTTATCGCGAGCTTCAAGTGTCGTAACCACAGTCTCCGTCGCCGAGTAGGTACAACAGACACAGCGAGCGGTATCCCCGAACATCTGGTTTCGAAAACAAACGAGAAGGGCAGCCACGTGCCGCGGCCTGGACCTTGCGTCAAACGAGTCCGTCGGTGTCACCTTCCGACCGTTTTCGATCATCTGGTAACAATGAAGGAAAACACTTTTCCATCTTAAGAAATTCCGATCAAAATCGCGGGCAAAATTTATATTGTTGGCTCTGCGGTACAAAAGGGCATGATAGGAAATCATGTAGGAAAGATCCACGTAGTCTAAAATATAAACGAGAATCGCATGATTCATCCGTTGAATCAAACGGTTCTTTAAACTTCGATCGCGTTCGCCGTACCGACGACACGGTGAGCGAACGCGAACAAGCTCGTCAAAAGACAGTACGTTTCAGGGAAAAACCCTCCTTAAACAAACAGCTGCACCACGAATCAAAACAAAGATCCCAAAACTGGAATCAGGCACGGGAGAATTTTTAATTGATAGTGGAGCCGCTATCAATTTAGTCGTTCTGAACGTCCTAGGAGAAAAGCCAAAAATAATTTCCAGGGAAGAAATTGATACAACCGGTTTAACTTCAACTCCTATTCACACTTTAAGAACAACAATCCTCCATATTCACGAAACCCCTGCATTTTTCTACGTAGTAAAAGAACTTGCAATAGAAGCAGATGGATTAATCGGAAGTCCATTTCTGATGCAAGAAGAAGTCGAAATTTCTTATTACCATGGAACGATGGTATTAAAAAATAAACCCATTAAACCTATACGTTTTTCAAATCATCAGGATTTACACGAATCTAGAAGGTCAAATTCTCCAACCAAACATCGTCTCGAAGCACGAACATCACAACAAATCACAGTAAAAATAGCCAATCCAAAAATAACAGAAGAATATCTACCGCGTATTAAAACTCATAATCACCTCTACATCGGGGAAGCAGCAGTAACGAACAACAAAGGAAAATGCCACGTAATGGCAACAAACACTAGCGATGAAGTCGTTGAAATCGAAATAGAACCACAAGAAATAGAGCCTTACGACATCGTATGCACATCAGATGATGATTTTTATCCAGACGTAGAACACCTATCAAAATTCAGGACACAGGAACAAAGAATTCAAGAAATTTTAAATACGTTAGATTCAAGACATTTAAATACAGAAGAAGTTTCTCGCGTTACAGATTTAGTCAAGGAATTTTCCGATCGATTTTTCCTTCCAGGAGATAAGCTCGGAGAAGCTGCTCATTTTAAACATTCAATTCACACGATAGACGAAATTCCAATCAACACCAGGCAATACCGTTATCCTCCAATACACCAGGAGGAAATTCAAAAACAAGTCAGCGCATTATTATCACAAGGAATAAATTACTCCATCCAAATCTCCATATAATTCACCACTTTCTGATTCACAGAGAAAAAAACGATGGCGCATGGTCATCGATTACCGTGTGCTCAATGAGAAAACAATTTCTGACAAATATCCACTACCACAAATTACCGAAATATTAGATCGATTAGGAGGAGCCAAATAC
>NW_026533123.1:138035-150492 GCF_026283585.1 Hylaeus volcanicus | reverse complement strand
TTTTTTTAGTTTTTTTAACCCTATCCATTACTCCTGGCACCTTCAGAAGTGATGTTTTTCGACGCGTCCCCCTTTAGGGGGGTGAACCCTTCTCATCAACCCTCGCCAATGCAACTTTACACACGTCTAGGGCACGCTTCAAAAGTACTCCTCACGCAGTTTCATTTCAATCGATTGAAAACTCCCATAGTTACGACGGTTTGAAAAAGTGTCCCTATTTTTTTGCGGGCCAGTGTATATATACAGGGTGTCCCAAAAATGTTGTAACACCTTGAAAGGGGTGGTTTGGAAGGTGATTTGAAACAACTTTTTCCTTAGCGAAAATGTTTTCCGAGGCTTCGTTGAGGAGATATTAACGCAAAACACTGAACAATCACAGCGCGAGTATGCCGGTGAAGCGTAGGCTACGCGCTAAGCGGCTGCGCTCATATGCTACCACAGGCGCTCCACCGGCATACGCGCGCTCTGAATGGTCAGTGTTTTCCGTTAATATCTCCTTAACGAAACCCCGCACAACATTTTCGCTAAGGAATAAGTTATCTCAAATTTCCTCCCGAACCACCCCTTTCAAGGTGTTACAACATTTTTACAAAATAAAACAAAATTTAAGTTACAAAATAACTTAGACTTCTTATGCAGAGTTTACAGAAATATCAATTTTATTTTTACAAATTTAAAATAGATTATATATAATAAATGATTTATAAAAAGAAGTGAGATCCGATAAAAAACTTTAAAAAAGTAAAAGAATTACGTCAAGTACATGAAAAAATGGAGGACTCAAGGAGTTATCATTGAAAAATAGAAAATCCCCATAAAAAACTACAAGAAAGTAGAAAAATATATGAAATCGAAATGAACTGCCAGTACATAGAGGTGCTTTCCAGCACAGTGCAATGGCGACACTGGGTAACACAATGTAAAATTCGGTGTTTTCCATCTATGCGCAGCTAAAATGCTGTGTTCAACAGTGCGAACGTTCAGATCCTAATGACAATTCATGTAAAGTGACTGCTCCGCACTTTGGCGGTGAAATGAAGAAGCTAAATAGCGTCTCCACAAACTGAGACTGTTTAGAAATTTGCCTAGATTTCCCCGGCCTGGAAGTCAAATGCTTGGCGTGGCCAGGCAAGGTTAAGGTGTCGATAAATAAGAATTATTTTAAAACGCAAAATAATGAAAGTGTACTCATATTGTCAGAGTTTTAAACTGACAAATTATCTGAAAGCTTGCGAGAGTAAAGGTATTGGCATCGATGAATGGCAAAATGATCTTAGAAATAGTTTAAAACCCTGTTAGATTGTAAGTTTTATTTAAGCGTAAAATTATATTCTCCGCCGTCGACAGTTAAGGGTAATTCTGGTCGACCCTATCATAAATGCGCGTTCCCAAAATGTAAGCACTTAGTTCTTACTACATTTGGCGAGCAGATGCCGCGCGGTCATTTTTACCGTTTTCCGCCAGCCTTTTACAAACAATAGAGTTACCGTTTTCCTCCTCAGCCGACTTCTCCTCCTGTAACCGAATATTTCAACCAATCACGAACAAATTTCCATTTCCACCTGACCATTTTTCCCACCACCTTCGAGTCCTCGAGGGTGGCATTTTTCAAGGCAACATCACATACAAAAACGTCCGTCATAAGCGTAACATGTCAAAGCAGACACTTCTATTTTCAATAAAAACGAATAGTTAAGTCTCAACCAGTGTATTCTTATTTTTTATCAAGATCATTGAGATCGATAGTACGTGTACCACTTCGGTATCCCTCGCGAAGAGTACGCGTACGTAACAAACCCAATACAATGAAAGTGTACTAATAATATTGTCGGAGTTTTAAATTGACAAATTACCTGAAAGTCTATGAGAGAGAAAGTATGGGTATTCATGACATAAGAATGCCTTGCCTGGCCACGCCAAGCATTTGACTTCCAGGCCGCGGAAATCTAGGCAAATTTCTAAACAGTCTCAGTTTGTGGATGATACACTATTTGGCTTCTTCATTTCACCGCCAAAGTACGGAGCAGTCACTTTACATGAATTGTCATTAGGATCTGAACGTTCGCACTGTTGAACACAGCATTTTAGCTGCGCATAGATGGAAAACACCGAATTTGATATTATGTTACACAGTGTCACCTTGCACTTTACTGGAAAGGACCTTCATGTAATGGCTGCTCATTTCGATTTCATATCTTTTTCTACTTTCTTCAATTTTTTTAGGGGGATCTTCTATTTTTCTATGATTACTCTTTAAGTCCTCCACTTTTTCATGTACTTGGTGTAATTTTTTTACTCATTTGAAGTTTTTTATAGGGATCTCACTTCTTTTTACAAAGCTAATTTCTATAGTGGATGACTTCAAATAATAGAAAATGAGAGATCAGTTTAAATCCTTTAAGATTTCAAAAGTACACGGAACGCATTGCAGGAAGTCTCATTGCAAGAAATTTATGAAAAAAAAATGTAATCACTTTATCAGTAACATTTAAATGCAACAAGACTTTCTGTGATGTGTCATGGGTACTTTTGAGAAATTAAAGGATTAAGTTTGTCCTCTCTTTTCTATATTATTGTAATACAATAAATTATGTGTTACAGATAGTGGATCTCTGTTCATTTTCTCATTATTTAAATTTCTTGCAACAAAACTTTCTCCCATACATTGTGTGTACTTTTGAAATTTATAAGGACTGAAACTGATATTGGAATACGATTAATTGTGCATTACAGATAGTGGATTTCTTTTTTCATTTCTCGCTTTATCTTTAACATTCGAATTTCTTGTAACAAGACTTTCTGCCACGCGTTCTGCGTACTTCTGAACTTTATTCTAATACAATAAATTATTTGTTACAAATAGTTGATTTCTTTTTTTCATTTCTCGCTTCATCTTTAGCATTTAAATTTCTTGCAGTGAGACATCCTGCCATGCGTTCTGTATACTTTTGGAAACTTAAAGAACTGAAGCTGGTCTCTTTCCTATATCTGGCTTCAGACACATTATGTATATTGTAGACTCTACGCTTACTATAATAAAAGACAAATGTATTTTTATTTTAAGCTCTACATTAATTTGCAAGTAAAATAAGGTTTGTATGTGTTATTTGCAAATAAAATTAATGTCATATGAATAACGCACAATGTATTATATTACAATACCAGATTCAGTCCCTTAAGTTTTCAAAAGCACACAGAGCGCATGGCAGAAAATCTTGTTGTAACAAACTTAAATGTTAATAAATAAAGTGGGAAAATGTACAAAGAGATCCACTATTGGTAACGCACAATTTATTGTATTATAATTCTAGTTTCAGTCCTTTGAGTTTTCAAAAGTACGCACAATGCATGTCAGAAAGTCTCGTTGCAAGAAACCAAATGTCACAAATCCAAACTGACAGTTACAGGTTAGAAATGAACAAGCGGCATGAGTGACAGCCATATTACAATTCCGACCGACGAGCCTTGCCGACTGATTCCGAGAGTCGACGAATCGACGAACGGCCTTAGCTCCTATTGGCTAAGTGTTGACGAAAAGAATAAGAATCAGAATCAGAAGAAAAATCTACAATTTCTGACAGATTCATGACATGATATTACGATATCTCAGTTATACATAGACCGATTTTCTTGATTTTTGTTTTATTAGAAAGCTTATATGCGATTTGCATCAGAAAAATGCCTTTAGATTTAGGAAATACAGCAGACGTGACGAGATATTATTGACAGAAGTTTTGGGTTAGGTTGGAATCGCGTTTTCTCGAGTAAAAGATACGTGGTAGCTCCAGCGCCAGTATACACGGTGGCGTATAATTTTTCATGTACTTGGCGTCAAAACGCTACCGCGTCTCTAGATAAACGATTAATTACTTGGGTCTCTCAAGATAAAGGGTTAATTATTATGAAGTGAAGCTTTTAGGGCTTATAATTAGTGACGCAAATTGAACGTAAATAAATGAAAATTAAAAGAAAGGGAAATTCCTTTTAATACTTCATCATTTAACGCATTGCTCTATAGATATCGACGCCCAACCTACTCGACGTCTAAAACGTATCGTTTTTCTCGCGAGAGACTATGACCAATGTCTCTAACGCGCCATTTAACCTTCCGTTTCAATCTTAGGGAATATATGATCCTGGAACAATTTCCATATTTCATGCATTCGAGAGAAAATATAAGGTCACATAAAAGAATTCAAAAAGAACTTTACAAGGTAGAAAATAAGCTTTTTACTTCCGTTTACACTTTTACAATATTTCATTTTTTCTACGTTGTACATACACAGAAATTGGTGGGTTTCCTACCTATTCGCATGACTATCGTACATCAACGTTTATAATATAGAGGGTGGGGCATTTTAAACAGGTTACCTAAGTAACTCGATTGTTTTTGAAGATAGGAGAAAATGCATTAGACCTGTGGGGTAAGGTGGCGGATTGATTGCGACTCAGTAATAACAAAAGGTTGATCTTTATTCGGCAAACGCGTATCCCGCAGTCTGCCCTTGCCGAGATCCTCTACAGAACTAACTTACGAACTAGCCATTCGTTCTCCCAAGCATAGCCACGAAAACCTTTCTCACTTCAATTCACGCATCTCTTTCACTCTGTTTAAACAAATGCATTCACCCTTAGTAACATTCAAACCAACCGAAGAAACATTCTCACGACATTCGAACCTATAACCTAAACAGTCACTCATCGCAGTCGCGCAGCACGCACCTCGGTTCATCCGTCCAGACATACCACTTACAAAATCTAAACACAAGGCAGACGATGTGGCGCCAGCTCATCGTCGCCACAAACCAAACTTACTTGGTATCGGGGGACTCATAATCTGGTATTACCAATTTTTCTGTAGGTGGAGGCGTTAAGGAGATACGAAGATCAATTCTGTCTTTTTTAAATGGAATGGTATGGTTTCTTACTTACAGTCTGGTAGAGTGTTTCAAAATCAAAGTGTTTCAAATTCAAAGTCAACTGCAATAGAAAATAAATTGTTTCAGAGTACTTTTTGAATACTTGTGTATCACATGTGTGTATCATGTGACACGGGTCACAAAAGATAAACGAACATTCAATCACATTGTACGCTTATCTGTATCCTCAAACATCATTGGTAATTTGACTACCGTCTAGAGTAGTACAGCTTCGTAATATTACGCGAAAAACCAACTACCAAACTTGACATGCAAGAACGTATAAGAAGAGGTTGCTCTGTAATAGAATTTTGTAATGAAATTTGCCAAGCAGTGTTATCAGTATTGCAACGATTTAGACTATGTATCCGTGTTCATGGTCGCCATTTTTAACACTTGTAGTGGCAGTAAGCAAATAGACATCCAAGTATTCAATCAAATTATTTTTGGAAAAAAAATATAACCGATTTCGAAAAAATATTAAAATTACACGAAAATGTATGAAATAATTTCTATTTCATCTATATTAAATGATTTTGAATAATATATTAAATTTCTATTTCCTTTATATTAAATTATGTTAAATAACCTTTCCGTAGTCGGTGCAAAATTAAAAATTACTTACATTCAAAATTACCAAATTTGGTTTAACTTTCTGTCGGTGGGACAAAACTTATGCTCTTAAATTATTGCTACTATCATATCTACTTTAGACATCACATACATTAACATTATTTAATATCTTCGCCTCCATCGAATACTATCCCAACCTACTCAGACATTATTCTCATAGAGAGAATACATACATTAGCAGTAACCAATATTTCCACCCCAGGCCCCGCAAAAAAGAATGTCCCAAACCTACTCAGACAGTATTTTCGTCTAGGTAGTATATACATTATCTGTATGCAATATTGTCCACCCGCATCGACACAGCAAATACATCAAACTCGCTCAGACATTATTTCCACGTAGACAGTATACATGTATACATTAACGCTATTCACCATCGGCGCGGCGCCTTCACCAAAAACTATTGCAAATCTACTCAAACAGCATTTTAGTGTAGACAGTATATACATTAACTGTATGCAATATTGGCCGGCCCCCCCCCCCCCGAATCACCAAAGCAAATACATAAAATCCTCTCAGACAGTACTTTCACGTAGACATTTATTGTCTGGCTAAGCTTTCCATGTGACAGTATCTCGTCTATACGGCCATACCTGCACCCACACGAAAGTGATGGGTTTGTAAAACGACAAACGGGCGCCTAATAACTGATTATTAGTACCAGTGACCATTGGTGGGGTTTCTTATTCTAACGAACCCTCACACAACCGACCAGGAAAGAGAATGGAGAGACAAACCCTCTCCATTATTACACTTCATCGAGGCAAGTACTAGAAAACCACGTAAAACTCTAGTCTTGAGCAATTGTAAGGAGTTTTGCTTTTGGGTCCTCTTTTTCTGGAAAAGTCTATTGCCATCAACAACCTCAAGGGACGGACCTGGACTTTCACGTAGACAGTATACATGTATACATTAACAGCATTCAATATTGCCGCCTTCACCAAAAACTATCTCAAGCAAGAATTAAAAATTTTTAATTTTGCGCCGACTACGAAAAGGTTATTTAACATAATTGAATATAAAGGAAATAAAAGAGCTGAGCCAGATTCAGCTCACTGCAAAACGACGACAAATATTTATGTAGACTTTTATTCGATTAATGCGAATATGTAGGACTTAAGTTCCTGTTACAGTAAATAAGCTGATCCGAATTTTTTAGACGTCGAAATTAATGGTAATAAAATAATTTCTGGAAAAAAAATATAACCGACTTCGAAAAAATATTAAAATTGCACTAAAAAGTATGAAATAGTTTTTATTTCATTCATATTAAATGATATTCAATAATATATTAAATTTCTATTTCCTTTATATTAAATTATGTTAAATAATCTTTTCCCCCCGAAACACTCCATTCAAGGACATCCAACATTTTTAGGACACCTTGTATAGTTAAATGGGATTATCAGGAATACATGTGCAACTAAATGTGAAAGAATTGATTGCGTTTGGTAAATTCCTTGTCGAGCTACACCACAGCATAGCAATTTTGCACCAATAATGTTTTTAAACAATGAAAGTGTCCATACATTTTTGCAAATGGGAACATCATTGGAATTCATCTATCATGAAATGGGGAAGGCTCCATCGCAATCGGTTAATCCCTTGCCGAGTTACATAAAAGAATGGAAATTTTCCAATAACAATAGTTATAAACAATAAGAAAAATCATTTTTGCAAAGTGATCACCTCGAAAACGAGTCCGGCAGCAAAATGTAAAGGGTTTCATCGATTTCATCGAATTCAGGCCGAACATACGTTTGATAGTACAATTTTACGATAAAAAGTGCAATAAAGAGGTAAAAAATGGGAGTAGGTCAAATGTCTTTTTAAGCTTTTAAGGTGTAACGAAGCCCTACCAGATGCAAGAAGATTCAATCCGATTGGTCAATTCGTTTCGGAATATGAAGCAATACAAAATTTTTCGGTTTTTTGCAAAAAAAAAACGGGTAAAAAATGAGAAATCCCAAAATTTTTTGATAATGGGACCCGGAGACATGCTCTACAAGATGCAACAAGTTTCATCCCAATTGGTCAAACCGTCTGGACGTAAACGAGTAACATACATAAAAAAAAAGGAGAAAAAAAATATACATGTCGAATTGAGTAATCTCCTCCTTTTCGAAGTCGGTTAAAAATAAAGTATGTGGACACAGACACATATTTTACAGTGGCATCTGAAAAATGTATAGATAAATATTTCAAAGATTGCAAGTTAAATAAAACATGTACAAACTTACTAAATTATGAACAAAGTCCTATGAAGCCGCTAGGTCAATTAAAAAATCTGGAAGTTAGACTAAAAAAGAAGAATAAAAAATTGAATTGTTTTGTGTTACACGGCAAGGGACCACCACTAATAGGAAGATAGAGGCTGGCGGAATTCGGACTGTGGCCGTTAAATTTTTCAGATATTACTGTGAATAATAGTATGAACGCAGTGTTAAATGTTGATATAGAAAACGCGAAAGGAAGAATATTAGCAGAATTTGGAGAACTTTTTGGCAGCACACTCGAGTTGCACAACAAAAAAGATATCAAGTTGTATTTAAGAAAAAATATAAACCCGGTAGCGTTGCGCCCTAAGCATGTACCTTTTGCGTTGATGGATAAAGTTGAGCGTGAAATCGAGAGATTAGTCGCACTAGGTCACCTGGAGCCTATGGAGTCAAGCGAGTGGTCACACCGATAGTTTCAGTTTTGAAACCGAGTGGTGAGGTCCAAATGTGCGGTGATTTTAAGACAACGGTCAATCCACATATTGAATTTGCTAAACGTCCATTTCCTAAAATTGAGAACATTTTTAACACGCTGCAAAAGGGTTTGACGACCTCACAATTCGGACCTACAAACGAAAAGGTGAAATGAAAAGCTGATGTTGGCTTGCGACGTGTCCGACTACGGGCTTTCAGCGATGTTATCGCACAAATACAAGGATTGTTCAGAAAGACCGATAGAACTTGCGTCGAAGCTAATTCCAAAAGAGAAAGAAGCCGTGCAATAATAGACAAAGAGGTGAGTTTAAGATTTTGTTTTTGGCCAAGACATAATACTGCGTACTGATCATAAACCATTGGAAATAATTTTCGGGCCAAAGCCATACTATTATCAGCAGCATCCAGGCTGCAGCGCTGGGCATATTTCTTGTCTGGTTTTAGGTACAAAATCGAGACCGTAAAATCCGAACAAAACGGAAATTGTGATACATTATCGTGTCTACCAATTAACGACAGTACTGATGTATTTGGCTCGGATTTTACGCCAATACATCATATATAAGATAATGTAAAGAGTTTAGACTGGCAAGCGGTGTCAGATAAAACTAAGAAGGACAAGTTGCTAAATAAAATAGCGAAATACTGTAAGTTAGGATAGGCAAACATATGCAAGGATTCGTCAGTGATAGAGCGCAGTTTTTTCACAAAAAGAAATGAAATTTCGCTGGAGGAAGGTTGCTTATTTTGGAGCAACAGGATAATATACCCGGGTCCTTGGAAAAAAAACTCAATTTTGTTCTATTATCCGAAAATTCCACTATCCGGCCACTTTTGTCTCCCTATTAATTCGGATACGGGAGGCTCTACTGTATTAACTTTCTTCATTATGTTTGAATTTGAACTATCACAATTATTGCAAGGACCTTCCCGATTTATCCATTTTGTGAAATTGTGTTTTATTATATCTTGAAATTAAATTAATTTTTCAAGATCTTAGGCAAGGTGTACCATATAATTTGTACTGATATTACAATATATAGAAAAAGAGATGCAGAAAAGTATGTAGAATGCAGAAGTATGTACTTATAACGCACAATTTATTATATTACAACACTTATTCTTATTGCAAAATGTTGATTGCAAAATGAAATTTGCATTATGAACTGCACACTCAAACACCATATTTATATATTTCTTTCCACAACTACAAGGAAGATATTTCATCACTTATAACCATACTTCCCAATACAATATCACTTCACGTAGCCTTTAAAATAATTATTCAATTTACGGCGACCAAATGTCACAAATATAAACTGTCAGATTATACAGGTGAGAAATGAACTTGCTGAAAAGGAAAATTATCGATTACGTCACTCAAATGCAATAATCACGATGTAACCATTGCAGATTGGATAACCCTGGATTGCGTATTGAATATCGGAGTCCTTAATTCGATAAGGGCGACCCGATACACGGTTTGAGGGTTATCGCGAAGCACGAGGAAATTTTATTATTGTCGTCGCTGGCCACGCGATAATGACCGTGGACATTAAATCATCGTTATCGTCATCCGGCTTACGAAATAAGCCGTCTAATCGTAGCGACAAAATCAATACAGAATTAATTAACGCAATCGACAAATTAATACATCTGCTTGTAGCGTATATGTTCTGATTTTTAATGGTTTCTCACGTCTGTTTTTTAGATTTTATTCTCGTTTTTTGTTAACTTTATTATTTAAAAAAAATACTTTAATAATTTCAATGTTTGAATTCATCAATAAAAACTGTTAATTTTTATAACTGGTTTATAACTTTTCTGACAATCCATTGTCTTAAAAATGTAACTACATCGTATACCGCACAGTTGTTCAGTGTTCATATTGAAAAAATAATATTAAATTACTTATTATGCTTAAATAAATTTGTATGTATACATTTTCAATTTTTTAGTTGTTTAAAAATCGTATAATTGTATCATATGTTTCACCTACATTAATATAAAAGGAATTTTTTTATTTCAATTCCAATTCTGAAACTGGAAATAAAAGTTCTGCTATTTATTTTATTTTAACTGACGCCTGAAAAGTATTACAGGTTAATAATACCATTAATTTCTTAAAAGAATATTCTTCCTACTTTTTAGATTGAATTTCCGTCTTCTGTTTTCTTTAGATTTAAGAATATTCTTTGACAATTTTCAAAACTGTCGACTACGTAGATGTAGTTTGCTCTTCCTATACTCTAATGAGTAAGGTGAGAGCAATGTTTGCAGAGACAAATTTACCAAAATATTTAAGGAGTGAGGCAATCAGGTGTGCAGCTTATCAGCTAAATCGATCACCCACATCAGTACTAAATGGAAGATTACTACCTGAAATATATCTTGATACGGTAAATTTATCTCAATTGAGAGTATTAGGTTCTAAAGCGTGGGCGTACATACTCCCTGTACCCAGAAGCAAGTTGGATCAGAGAGCGATTGAGTGCAGAATGGTAGGTTATACATCAAATGGATATTGTCTCTGGAATCCAAGAACAAGAGAGATTATTATCTCAAGAGATGCAAGATTTGACAAATCTGATTTTGTCTATGAGGAAAGTAAACAGAAAAACAACAAACATAATAATACAAGATATACGTTTTTTGAAGAAGAGATTCAGGATGAATCTAATAATGAACTTGATGAAGTGGAATTTAGTTCAGCTTAGGATGAGCAAGAAATAGATATGAATTCAGAAGAACAAATTCCAGAAGACCCTCAGCAACAAGTCTTAAGGAAAAGTACTCGACAAACAGAAAAGCCAAAATATTTGGAAGATTTTAAATTACATACAGCATATTGTTTGTGTTCAAGTGATCCTGCAAGCTATAGCGAAGCTATGCAACAAGAAGATTGGCAAGATGCCATAACCAAAGAGGTTGAGTCACTTGAAGAACATGGTACGTGGAAACCAGCTGTATTGCTCAAAGGCCAGAAGGCAATAGACACAAGGTGGATATTCAGGACTAAGCCTGATGGAACCAAGAAAGCAAGGTTAGTTGCGAAGGGATATCAAGAGCAAAATGACGCAAATGTGTATGCTTCGGTAGCAAGAATGCCTACTGTAAGGTTGATGCTTTCAAATGCATTACAGAAGAACTGGTCAGTTAGACAGTTAGATATTCCCTCAGCTTTCGTAAATGGTAAGATAAAGTCAAAAATTTTCATAAAAACCCCGGAGGGAGTGAAAAATAAGAAACGTAAAGCTTTTGAATAAATAAACAGTTGATATGGTCTAAAAGAAGCTCCAAAGGATTGGAATGAAACGTTGGACACTTTCTTAAAGGAAAATGATCTAGAGAGATCAAAAAATGATTTTTGCTTATAGGTATATAAGAAATAATGTATGGATGTTAGTATGGGTAGACGACATACTCATAAGTGGAGAAGAACAAGAAGTTCGCAAACTGAATTGTAAATTTAAGGAAAAGTTTAATGCCAAAGATCTAGGAGTAGTAAGAGATTTTCTAGGGATGAATATCTCAAAAGCAAAGACTGAAATTAAGATTTCTCAAAAAGGATTCATAAAGAAGATGTTACAGAAATTCAACTTACCTGAGTGTAAAGGCACAAACATTCCTATGATTCCAAATTTTCAAGTGGATGAAAAAGAAGAGACTGATGAGAAATTACCATATAGACAATTAATTGGATCTTTGATATACATAGCTACTACGTCCAGACCTGACACCATTTACGCAACATCATTCCTAACTAGATATTTAAATAAGTCTACGCAGTAATTGTGGACTGCAGGAAAAAGGATTCTAAGATATCTAAAGCAGAAAAAAGACTTGTGCCTAGTATTCACAAGAAGGACAAGTGAAGTCCTTACAGCATATTCAGATGCAGATTGGGCAGGAGACAAGTCTAACAGGAAAAGTGTCAGTGGATCTCTGATTATGCATGCAGGGAATGTACTTATGTGGTCTTCAAAGAAACAGTCTGCAGTAGCACTTTCAACGGCAGAAGCAGAGTATGCGGCGTGCGTACATACTGCTGCAGATCTCATGTACCTGGCAGTCATGAAGGATTTGAGAAGTGTCGAAGTGTCAAGAATACCAGTGATATTTGTAAACAATCAAAGTGCGATCAATATGGCAGAAAGTTATGAAAACAGTAGTAGATCACGCCATATAAAC
>NW_026533123.1:82712-138025 GCF_026283585.1 Hylaeus volcanicus | reverse complement strand
CAAATATCACTACATTAAAGATTTAGTCTGTAAAAATTTGATTTCAGTCCAGTATGTAAGTACGGAAAATGATGTTGCAGATATTTTCACAAAGAATCTGACTGAAAACAAATTTATCTTTTTTCAAAATATGTTAACTCTCAAGTCGATTCATGCGGCAATTTAAAATGTGAATGTGGACCGGTGATGAGTGGTTTACCAATTTTCTAGTAAAATTATACATTTTTTAATTTATGTAACTTTTAATTAACTTTGTAATTTTATCTATAAAAAATTATTTAATTCTGTTCAATTGAACAGGTATAATATTATATTAGTGGTTTTCTATAATTTCGGAAATTTCTCTTCAATTTTTAATATTCATCTGATCAATGTTACAATATATCATATACGGTGCTATTCTCAAGTTTTCTCGTATAATATTTAGGTTATTTTTAGGAAAAATTACTCGCTTAAAAGGTACTTCAAAAATTGTCATTTAATTTATATTTGTCTTTCATTTTTGCTTTCTCAAGAACTTATTAAAAATTAGAAGAATCTAGCGAGTAACAACTAGAAACCGTTCATAGAAATCAAAATACTACGTTGAGCGTACATATGTAAAACGGAGGCACTTTTAGCTGCGGCTTGTATGTAGCGAAGCGTAGCTGGTGCAGCAACTAGAAGCCTAATTAAAAATGCTTCCGTCACGAGCCAGCGAAGACAAAAGGAACTTATAAATTACACGAAGAATCCTCCTTCATGTGGCACTTGTCAGTCGTTCGCGGCCAGCGTGAACAAAAAGTGCAAGAAATAAAAAAAGAAAAATCGAGTCGCTGCAATTTTACCTTTCGTTGCGAGGCGGCGCATATCGTGAATTGGCCAATGAATATCGCATATGCGCGACCGTTGTGCCGCGTAAAATTCCTTTAATCTCGCTTTTTTATATTTTCATTTGTAAAGCTCTTGTTATCAAACGTCAAACATCAAACACACATCATCGAACGAGAGAAAAAGCCAGTTGAGAAACGTATTTTAAAAATTGTTTGACTATTAATGGTCTGAATGGTCTGCTAAATAATAAAAAAACTTTCATTCATTACTCCCATTAAATGAGAGAAACATTTTTGGCTCATTGTCAGTTATAAACGGTTTCTCAAAAGAAGTTTTAGGATATTGCTTTTTAATAACAAAATACGTTTATGAGGCTGAATTAGGGTGTCAAAGTATCATTAACATTTTACTAAAGATATATCTAAAACAAAGTAATGTGTGTGAAGATAGCGCCGCATTTTTCGAATTTTGAGTTTTTCTTTCTTGTACCGTATTGTGCTATGTTTATGCTGAATTGTGCCGTAAATAAGAGATTTATAACATCAATAACAATTAATAAAAGAAATAAAACCAAAACTATACTAGCCCCGCACTTTTGCCTAAACAAACTTTTTTTTCTATAAAAAGATGCGTACTAACTTGTGGTACATTGTGCCATTGTATATTTGTGCCAGCACAAATATAGCACAATACGGCACAAGAAAGAAAAGCTCAAAATTCGGAAAGTGCGGGGCTAACTTCACATACATAACAAAGTAACGATTTTTACTTGTTAACATCTAAAATAAAACGATTCATAAACATCACCTTCTACACGTTTAATATACTGCAGCATTGTAGTTATTTGTTATATTATAATAATCGCTTCTGAATCAATTGTATGTTTCTTAACTTTTGTCAGTAAGAGTATGTGGTATTATCAATCTAACTGTAAATTACAATATTAATAACTGACATTCATGTTCTTATTATTATACAACAATCATACAAATAATGTTCACCGTTTCCAGGATTAAAGGTTAAACTTAATATTGTCCATGCCTCGTAAAGGAATGAAGTTCATTTAAAGGGGAACTCCGGTGTCAGAGAGAAACATCTGCAGCAACGTAACATAATTTATAGGCAAGTTGAGACGAACACGATTCCTTTTTAATTCAACACATGATGGTATCGTTAAAGCTATTATATAGAATTTGAAGTTCCTAGGAGCCGAAACCTTGCTGAAGGAAGTACTACAATTCTTGATTATAGTGAAACGTCGGCGATAGAGCACCCAGGTGAGCGCTTGTCTCTTGATATTCGTCAACCAACGAGCTGCTTCGACGGTGAAGATTTCAGGATTATGTTTTATAGGATTAGATCTTCTCTGGAGATGCTTTTCAGCAATTCGGCTCTCACACGTTGGTTCGTAAAGAAGATCAGACGCTCTGACTTGGATAATCGGATCTCGAAGCGATACTAGGACACAAGCGGGTTGTCATAAATTTATATTCAGCGGATTTAGATGGCGACAACGGTTTTCTCACAGAATTCCTGGTAGAACCGATGAGAAACTACTTTCTTATCCATGAATCAGTTGGAAATATAGAACAAAAATTGGCAAATAAAAAGTTATATTAATAAGATCCACGAGAAGCATATGACATTTATCCACTAGGAATATATAAATATATGCACAAGTATACATATGTATGTATGTATAGAAAGATGAAAATATACAAATAATACCTATAATATATATAAAATAATAATAATATATACACAAAACACCATTAATGCGTTATTAATAACAAAAAAGAGATACAAAATTTATTTCAGTATAAAAAAGAAATGCGTGACTCGCACATGGACGAAATGCAAAACAACAGAGAACAGTTCATACTCTCATAAAATAAACATCGTAAGTAGTTACATATTGTGAGTTAGAGCGTATATTATAAACTACACTGAAATCCCTAAATAATAATTCAACATATACAATTACTGATGATTTTCCAATGATTGCATAAATTTGTTTTGCATCCAAAGAATATTACTGGGTCATACTGACATAACAGCTTTCCCAGATAGCACCGGACGTCCCATGGACGTCCATTTTATGTCCAGTTTACATCCAAACGTCCGACGTCCGTTGTCGGACATCCGGCCGGAACGTCCTACGAACGTCCATGGGACTTAAATTTTGTATGTCCCAGGGACGTCCGCCCGGAACGTCCTAAGACGTTCCTGTTCCTGTGCTATCTGGGTATACAATCATTATTTAATATTCGCAACAGAATATTTTTTTCCGTAGGTAAAACACATATTTATCTAATATTTGCAACAGAATATATGTTTGAACATGTAAAACAAAATGTTTATTCAATATTAGGAATACAATATTTTTTGTACATATGAGATGTGATATGTATGTAATATTTGGAACTATTCAGAATTACCTTGTAAATTAATTCTTCTAACTTTTCAAAAAAAAAGTTCAAGTCATTTAGACCAATTTCAAAAGAAGGAATTGTATTTTAAAAAGTATCCGAATATTAATGCGAGTCACTATATAAGCCTAAAATATGAGTCGGTTTAGCAAAGTCGTTTATGGGTAAGTGAGGAAGCAGGTTGCGGTTGTAGTTCGAAAATCGTGAGTTCGAATCCCGCCGGAGGTAAATAAAAATTATACGATTAAACGAACTTACCTGTAAGTGAAGTTCTATCGTAATTGTATGGAGCGCCTCTTCCGAAGAGATCAACATGGTAGTACCCCCCTCTCATGCCGATGTCACCACAAATTTACAGTAAAAAAGAAGTGTTTTCTACCCACCACGTCGCGCGTGTCGCGTATACCGTAACTCATTTCTTCACAGTGCTGCCATAACTATTTTTTGGGACTAACAATGATTAGTTACGGGTTTTGGATGGGAGTATGATCTCTTCGGAAGAGGCGCTCCATACAATTACGATTGAACTTCACTTACAGGTAAGTTCGTTTAATCGTATAATTGTATTTCACGCCTCTTCCTCGAGATCAACATGGTAGATGTTGAAAGTTAGTTACGGCAGGTGAACGTTTTTTGACAGAGTTATTTATTTTAACTAAGTAATTAATTGTGGCTTTAGAGTAACAACAACATATAAGGTCTACGACTCTAAAATCGCTCTTGCGAAAACGTCGTTGGACTCGGTTACTTTTAAATTATGAAATTTGGCAAACGTCTTTGAATTTTTCATCCATCCCGCGGTCTTTTTAATAGTCTCTATGTTTACACCTTTCCTACATGCCGCCGACGTAGCCGCGTGACGAGTGCTGTAGGCTGAAAAAACCTCGGTGTCAACCCCGCTAATCTTTAACACGGATTTCACCCAACGACTCAAGGTCTGAGCTCGAGATAAATAGAATCGTTTTGGTCCCTCTTACTTTTTTTAAGCTATTTAAATACGCTTGCAACGCGGCCGGTACACACATATCTTCTCGTTTTCCGGGTAGAACGGCAGAATTAACGTCGGCTGCTTTCTGTTTATGTCCGAAGTCTTTATTCGCCCGGGTATCTTTATCTCGAAAACGTTCCCTTTTTTATTTATATCGCGGATGTCAATGAGCGATAGAATTTGAGGTCTGTGACCAGTTACAAGCGCAAGCAATGTTACTAATTTTAATGACAATTTTTCTAGCGACAAATCATTGTTTGACGTCCATCGCGAAAACAGATCGAGAACGATCTTGGCATCCCAGGTGGACTCGTACTTCGGTGCAGGAGGTCGTTGTTTCGCGGTTCCCTTACAAAATCGCTTTACTCTTTCATCCTGCCTGACCTGGGATCCCAACAGTAAAGCTATCGCTGACCGAAGACTGTTAATAGTACCATATGACGCTCCTTTATCGAATTCGCTGGCCAGAAAAATCAATACGTCAGGAATCTCCGCTGCGAGACTGTCGATCTCCTTTTCCTCACAAAATTTCCACCAGTGTTTGAAGCCGGTTTCGTATTGTCACAACGATGATGCGGTTATCGAGGAAACTACGACGTCCCATGCCTCTTTTGCCATTCCTCTCTTCGCAAAAGCTTGCTCGATATAACTCCGGCCACCAGGGTAAGTCTTCGCCACAGCGGGTGAGAAAAAAATCGGTTCTTATTCGAACATGGACATGCATAATGGAAACCAAGCTTGTACTTTTTTCAATACTTTTGTATAATCGAGAAAGGTGAGAACGCGTAGAAAAAAAATTGTTTCCAATCAATTGTAAACGCGTCCACTGCGGTTGACCCAGGATCTTTTTTCCACGATACGTACTTCTTGCACTTCGTATTCGCTCTATTCGCGAACAAATCAATCTCGGGAACTCGAAAACTTCGTGTAATCTCATTGAAGGCAGAATTTGATAGCTCAAATTCCGTTTCGACCTCTAGCCTTCTCAACTCAGCGTCCGCTACCGAGTTCTCTTCGGATCGAATATACGATGCGAAAAGCCAAAGATTTCGCTGTTCGTACCATTTCCATATATCTTTCGCGAGCGTACTTAACTTTCGTTTTTGAATACCGCCCATGCGGTTGATATAGGCGATCGGTGTGGTATTATCAATACGGAGTAAGATATTGCAGTCCTTCAAATGAGACGTAAAACACTTAATCCCAAAAAAGGCCGAGAGAAGCTCGAGATAATTAATATGGTTTTCGCGTTCTTTCGTATTTCAAAAACCATGGGTCGTCTCACCATTACAAGAAACGCCCCAGCCAGACAACGACGCGTCCGAAAAAATCTCAATCTTGAATTCGAAATTCTTAATCGGGTTCATTATTGCCATAATGTGAGATTTCCACCAGAGTAGATCTTCTCGGACGTTGTCCGACAGCCTCATAATTGCTTCAAAATTATCCCCGTTTTCTCGAAGAGCAAACATCTTTTCTCGTTCCAGGTCTTTCATATACGCCCAGGCATATTTCGACGCTTTGCAACAATCGCCGAGACTACCAATGAAAGTTGCAAACTCGCGTATCGAATACGACTGACCTACGCGAAATTTTTTGATCGTATCGAACATTTTTTCTCTCTTTTTGTCGGGAAGCTCGATTAACATACTGTCTATATTTAGAATAAATCCTAAAAATTTACAACGTTTCGATGGCTTAATTTGACTTTTCTCAATGTTGTTTATAAATCCCAGCTCGTGTAATAATGCACTCGTTATTTCAACGTTGATTTTGCACTCCTCGATTGTACTACCAATCAATAAGAAATCATCCAAATAAATAACAGACATATACCTCTGTTCTCTTAAAAATGCGACCACGGGCTTCATAATTTTTGTGAATACGTATGGCGCTATATTGAGGCCGAACGGCAGGCACGAGAATTCAAAACACTCACCGCAGAACAGAAATCGAAGATATTTCTTGTACGATTCAGCAATTGGAACTACGTAATACGCGTCTTTTAAGTCTAGTGTAGCCATGTACGACCCCTCAGATACTAAATCTCGAGCTGTTCGCAAATCCTCCAATTTAAAATGCTCTGCATCAATAAATTCGTTCAGACTCTTTAAATTGAGAATAAGGCGACTAGAACCATCTGGTTTTGTAATAAGAAAAATTGGCGATATAAACTCCTCTTTGGTTCGTTCGCACTTCCGCACAGCCCCTTTATCGACTAATTTATCGATTTGTTCTTTGATTAAAGATTTTTTAAAATGTGACCAATGCGGTTCCCGAGGAACCGAATTTTGAACTACCGGTGTTTCGAACAAAATTTTTACCCCTTGGACCCAGCCCAAGACTCTGTCGTCAGTAGTTATTTTAGCCCAAGAAACGTAAAAATGTTTTAGCCGACCGGCCAATACACTTACAGGGATTACTGGCGTTTCTTTCGCGAGTACTTGTCGTTCCTCGACTCGGGTTTGCGAAGACTCAATGAGTTCTTCGATACGTACGGCTTCCTCTGCCCGCCCCACGATGGATCCCGTTGTTTGTAGCTGCGTTGTTGGAGCGGGCCCTTGAAGTTTTTTGCGGGGTAACTAATTGGTTTATTAACCGCCTTGATATGTTTGGACGAACGCTCCAAGGTTTTGGCAGTCTTTAAGTTCTCGTCCAATTGATTCCCAAACAACCATTCGTCAATCGACGTAGCGTTGAGCGTGTCCTTGATCGAGGCGTTCAAGTTACCTACTATAAGCGCCTTGCACGTCATAGATTCTTCCCGCTGTAAATCAACGAGAAGCTTTTCAGTGTCGGATAAGACTTCTATTAGAGCAAGTCTTTTCACTGTCTCTCCGCATAATAAATTCGAGAGAACAGTCCCAAGCGCCGAGATGCAGACAGTCACTTGGCTTGTTTTGTCACTAGACGAGCATCTCTGCTAATGACTGGTTCCGTGAGTGAAGCCTTAACCTCTGGGTTTAGCTTCGGCGGATTCACAACCGGACAATTAGCCGGTGTACCATACTTGAGGAGTAAGGCTGCCCGGTCCTCTTTGGGAAGCCCAACTGTTAATATCTCGGACCAACGTGACACCAGTTCCTCACAAATCGGCGGTCCCGCTAGCTTACTTAAGATAAAATGTTTCCAAAGGACTTCGAGCGCTTTTTCATCGATAACTCGCTTCACGAGTAAGAGATAATAATTTTTCATCTTTATTCGATATTTAAAATTTTTATTTAGATAAAGATTTTGCCCATCTCCATTCTAGACGCCTCAATCGTTTCTCGAGGCGATTCTCCTTATTTTCTTCGTCGGAATCATTCCGGCGACTTCTCTTTTTCCCCATTCCTAACCAATCTACGGAGAACTGTCAAAATACGTCCGTAGCTTTCGGCACAAGAAAAAAAAAATGAGTTGCGGTATACGCGACACGCGCGCCGTGGTGGGTAGAAAAAACTTCTGTTTTACTGTAAACTTGTGGTGACATCGGCATGAGAGGGGGTACTACCATTTTGATCTCGAGGAAGAGGCGCGAAATACAATTGAAAAATTTGTTCCTCGTTTTTCATGGAATCCAGTTACAGGAAATAAATACAGTTAACTAATATCTACCAACAAATAAAAGAAAATATATAAAATTAAAATTTAATTTTTTTTCAAATCTCAATTCTACAGAGAACGTTCTGGGAATATCCACATCGGACGTCCCAGGAACGTACATAGAATGTCCACGCCGGACGTCCCAGGGACGTCTTGCGATGTAACTGGGACGTTCCAGGGACGTTCACAGGACGTTCAGGGGACGTTTGGAAGTTATCTGGACGTCCATAGGACGTCCCGAACGTCCAGTACCGGACGTCTTATGAACGTACATAAAACGTCCCTGTGCTATCTGTGCTATATAGTAATTAAATTTTCTTCTCTTTCTGCTGATTTTTCTTTACGCTGAACTTTGGCTTTTAATTTTTATAATTTATTTTTAAATGCTTTTGCAATGAAAACATGTAATTCTTTAATTTCAGCAGGAAAAATTACATACAGATATAAAAACTTCTCCTCACTTTGTGAAGTAGGCAGAAGCAAAATTATAAAAGGATGGCATTGAAAAGATTTTATTTAATTTATTTTGTGAAGTGAAGTTTTTATACACAATGTTTCCCTTAGTTGATATTATATGGATCACTATAACCTAGTTACAAGTATCTGTAAAGCAGCCAGGACAAACACCGTAAAATGTTTATACTACAAACTTTGTACAGATTTACAGAGCACGTGATGCATTCTAAGTTTGTTTTAAAACCTTTTCGAGCTCAAAATAAAGCATAATCTAAAACCAGCTTTAGGATTTTGTTTTTAATAACAAAATACGTCTGTCAGCATATTCGTAGTGAACATTTAAATAAAATTGTCTTTCACGTTTAATTGTATCTAAATATACTTTCATTAAAAATGAGTAAATTACATATATTCCATGGCATTTGCGTTGTATTGAAAAAGAAAATCCTAGAGTCTCTTTTGGAAAAAGTTTTATGTAAATACACCTTATAAAATGACAAATTAAGAGAAAAATGTATCTAATGAGTAGGGTATGATACTAACTACATTATTAGTTTCAGTGAAGTTTTATTATTAAATATCTAAATTCTTCAAAGAGTAAAAAAGAAATTTTCTTTATTCCCGACTGCACGTGAGAATAGAACTCAGAACACAAGATAAATATCCGAAACGTAGAACAGATCGTTGAGCAGACTGATCCCATCTCAGGGACCGACACAGGCGTGCCATAATTCCTAATTAGAGAAGCAGCCCTCGGTGTAACCTAGACGAGCACCTGGCTCTTGATATTTGCCATGTGAAAAGGATTTGCGTTGGCATTGGGGATTTGCGGATTAAGGTCGGCCGAAACTTTTCCCTCCTACGATTCCGGCTGCGCTGCGAATCTCGAGGAAGATTACGTATCTCCCAGCGGAAAATTGAAAAGTCCAATTCCATTCCATTCACGTTACCTTCCTTTATGTACCATCTGGCTAATCTGCGATCTAGACATTTACCATTGTTTCGCAAACGCTTGACTAAATATATGACAAATCGATAAACAACAAAAATCTCCATGTTCGTCGTGGAACTAATGACAGAATTTTATTCGAGTAATAGACGAGGCATAGAAGTTTTGTAATAGCAACTTCTGTATTGCTACTCTACCACTGTTTATTATGAATCTAGGAATAAGAAATAATAAAAAAACTCAAGAACGTCCTTACACCGCATGAGACTGGAGTTGTAGCAAAGAACAAATGATAAATCGAAGAATGAAGGGCTGGTTTTTAACCGACTTCGAAAAGGAGGAGGTTACTCAATTCGACATGTATTTTTTTTTTTTTAATGTCTATTCACCGATTACGCCGAGATGGCGTGACCAATCGGAATGAATCCTGTTGCATCTTGTAGAGCATGTTCCCCCGGTGATCCTGCTGTCAAGACTTTTTGCAATTTGTCATTTTTTACCCCTCTTTTTACCAAAAAACCGTGATTTTTAGGTATGCTTGCCGATTACGTCGAGATGGCTTGATGAATCGGAGTGAAACCTCTTGCATCTTGTCGAATATTTCTTCCAGTTGGTCGCGTAAAAGAAACATTTTGTGATTTGTCATTTTTTACCCGTTTTTTTTTTAAACAGAATCATTTTGTCTTGCTTCTTACTCCGAGACGGAGGGACCAATCAGATTGAAACTTCTTGCATCTGGAAGAGCATTTGCCATTTGGTCCCATAGCAAAACATTTGTCCTCGTCTTATTTTTTACCACTTTGTATTAATTTTTATCGCAAAAAGCGTACTTTTTCACATGGTTTGGTCTGAAACCGATGAAATCGATGAAACCCCTTACATTTTGCTGCCGGAGAGGTTTTCGCAATGATCACAGATGCAAAAATTTATGAATTTCTGTAATGTTTATAACTATTGTTATCGCAAAATTCCTATTATATGATGTAATTAGGTGAGAAAATTACCGAGCGCGATGGAACCTTCCGCATTTCATGATAGATGAATTCGTGATGTTCCCATTTGCAAAAATTTATGGACACTTTTATTGTTTATAAAACCATTGTTGGTACGAAATTGCTATGCTCTGGTGTAGCTCGACAAGGAATTTACCAAACGCAATCAATCCTTTCACATGTAGTTGCAGATGTATTCCTGATAATCCCATTTGCAATTATACAGGGTGTCCAAAAAATGTTGGATGTCCTTGAATGGGGTGTTTACGCGGGGGAGGGGATTTGAAACAATTTTTTCTTAACAAAAATGTTATTCGAGGCTTCGTTAAGGAGATATTGACAGAAACCCCCGACCAATCAGAGCGCGAGTATCCCGGAGGAGGGCCTGCGGTAGCATAGGACCCGCAGGCGCTTCTCCGGCATACTCGCGCTCTGATTGGTCGGGAGTTTCTGTTTCTGGAATATCTCTTTAACGAAGGCTCGAGCAACATTTTCGCTAAGGAAAAATTGTTTCAACCCCCCCTCCCCCGCGGAACAAGTCTTTTCCAGGACCTCCAACGTTTTTGGGTCATCCTGTATATTGCTCATAACTGTTGTTATTGCATGAAACCTATTGGTTATAGATTGCCACTAAAAAGAGTGAAATAAAACAATTTTTTGGAAAAAAAATTTAACCGATTTCAAAAAAGGTACAGTGAAAAGTATGAAATAATTTCTAGTTAATTTATATGAATACGCACTAGCTCTAGATAAAATTGCTTAAAAGTATGGGAAAATGCAGTGAAAAGTGTGAAATAATTTCTATTTAAACTGATCGAATGATCTAACTGTCCAAAATTTAAGTTTTAATTGTATATCGTTTGTTTATACCAAATCACTATATATTTGTTCTTACCTACCATAAAATATTATATGGAATACCTTAACCTAATTATAAATATTCCATCCTCTACCTAACGAGGTTCAATTAGTTTGCGTTTTACAGAGTATTCTAAACAAAATTAAAAATTCGATAAGGTCCGCAACGCTACTTTTTCCCGTTTTCCCTCGTTAATCCTTTTCGATCATTTGAAATTCAATTAAACTTCAAAGTAATCGTTTACACAGCCTTGATTCTTGATCATTAATCCTTCATCGTGATTATTCGTTAATTCTTAATTCATTCTAGCATTTCAACAGCCTTCTTTTCGCGATTGTCGGCTCACAAATTAACAGCTGCCTTCCTTCGAGCCGTCTTCTCTCTCTGGATCCAAGAGTTCCCTAACTTCTTCTTGTTTGGACGTCCGTCTGTTCATTAGGAGGTTCAACGGGACTGTTCCGCAATTTCCAGGTTCCTAATGCCTCGATCAGGGTATTACCGAGCGTTATGTACACCAACCCGAGCCCCTCTTCTTGTTGTCTCCTCCTCTGTTTCCTCTTTTTATCGTCCACCCTCGCCACCTCCCGATGGAGACCATGATCTCGATTGGTTAATATCTCGATATCGTTTCGAGCTTGAGAGCCAATCACGTGGCCTAGCCACGACGTTCAATTGTTTTGCAGCGCAATCTGCCATCTAATTTTACCCTGTCGTCGTCGTTGTTGTTCTTATTCTCAACAACTCACTATAGCTAACTTAATTGATTTCCCGTATCCAATTCTTTCAGACTCATTCTATTTATTTGCAATGTGCACGAGCTTTGATGCATTTAAGTGATCTGCATGCTAACTACAGCATCAGATTTTCGCATATGCTCGTACATTCAATTTTTTGTTTAAGGGGTTACACCTAGTCAAAAGACCGAAAAAGGCGATTTTTCAAGAATTTTTTTATTAAATGCGTTTACATTTATATTATGGAATCGTTTTATAGGGTCATTCCATGATAACTCGGACACTTTTTGGAGTAACATCACAGATTTTGACGAAATTTGGATATGTTGTAGTCTTTAGTGATAGTTGAACGTATCTTAAAGGATTTTGAAACATTTTGGAAATTGCCGATTTTAAAGCTGTTCAAAGTTTTTTGCTAACTTTTTTCCAAAAAAATATAGCTATGAAACTAGGCAACGTATGAAAATGATCTTTTACTTGCGTAGAGTGAAGACATGGAAGTATCAAGTAAAAATTATTTTAGAACAAAAAAAATTTGTGAACCATTTTTTCATAATTGTTTTGAACAACTGCCTTGTTTTTATACCGGGCACGTATTTAAAAATCTGAAAGAAATGAGTTTATAGCCCCATTTTTCCTCTTTCTGATGGTACTTGTAAAAATATGGGCAAATTGAAATTGGCTAAATGAAAATTGATTGAAGAATTACATATTGTTCATAACTATTGTTATTACATGAAGCCTATTGGTTATTAATTGCCACTAAAAGAATTAATAGACCGTTCAAAGAAAACCATTTGTGCCGAGTATCAACCCTTAGTGGAAGGGTAGTTACAGGGCGAAATGCAACTTATAATTTAACCTGTATATCTTTTGTTGTATTCTACCAAAGATTTTGAAAAAAATCAGAGATATTCCACTCAACGGTGTACGTGAATTGAAATGTTTGTGAATTGTTTCAGAACTGTTCACGATTTTTAAAAAATTCGAAAAGTTTAGGAATGCCTTTTTTTAATAGAAATTATGAAATGAACACGTTTATATTTTTATATTGTTAATATCATGTTATGATTATTAATCTGTAATTTTTTCAGATTTTTGAAAGTGCGAGAACGATGTTGGAAAAATCAAAAACCGACATTTGTTTATATTATTACCTTAACTTTCCATGTGACCATGTTCATATTGTGAAAGTTTTAATAACTTATTACCGTTATTAATATATAATTTTTTCAAAGGGCCTAGCCGATTAAGATAGTCAAAACTGCCCTTAGGGGTTTTTTGAATAGCTCTTGAACCATTCGAAAGCTGACCAAAAAAACTCTTCCGAGTAAAACTTTTGCCCTCTAGCTTGCCCGAGAGGGTAGTTACAGGGTAAAGTAGATTTTACACTTTGCGGCGCACTTTCCGGTCTCAAACGCGTTCTAAACGCTCGAAAAAAATCTGAGACATTCCGGATCCTAAGGCGTATTTTTTAGAATTTTCTCAGATATTTTTGTTGCAAGCTGTGGCCGTAAAAAATGAAAAACCTCAAAAAAATCGGAAAAACATTTTTTTCTTAAAAATATGAAAACATGCTATTCTACTGTTTGGTTCCCTGAGAAAGTAATATAACAGGCATTGTCATCAATTTTTTTTAAATTTTTTGTTCGGCTGCTTCATTGTCAAAAACAATAAAAACTGAATTTTTTCGACGTTTTTGCTGCGACTTTTTATTGTTTTTGACAATGAAGCAGCCGAACAAACAATTTAAAAAAAAATTGACGACAATACCTGTTATATTACTTTATCAGGGAACCAAACAGTAGAATACAATGTTTTCATATTTTTGAGAAAAAAATGTTTTTCCGATTTTTTTCATTTTTTACGACCACAATTAGCAACAACAAAAATGAGAAAATTCTAAAAAATGCGCCTTAGGAGCCGGAATGTCAGATTTTTTTCGGAATTTTAGAACGCGTTTGAGACCGGAAAATGCGCCGGAGAGCGTAAAATCTATTTTACCCTGTAACTACCCTCACGGGCAAGCTAGAGGGTTAAAATTTTACTCAGAGGGGTTTTCCTTGATCAGCTTTCGAATGATTCAAGAGGCATTGAAAAAGCTCTGAAGGCAGTGTGGCGACTTTGACGTCGCCAGGTACCGTTGTCGCTCCAAGGAACTTTCTATTAGTTTTATCTAGAGACGCGGTAGCGTCTCGACGCCAAGTACATGAAAAATTATACGCCACCGTGTATACTGGCGCTGGAGCTACCACGTATCTTTTACTCGAAAAAACGCGATTCCAACCTAACCCGAAACTTCTGTCAATAATATCTCGTCACGTCTGCTGTATTTCCTAAATCTAAAGGCATTTTTCTGATGCAAATCGCATATAAGCTTTCTAATATATATAATTGATGATATATATAATTCTAACTGAAGCTGGCTACTCCAAGCATTTGACTTCCAGGCCACGGACATCCAGGCAAATGTCTAAACAATCTCAGTTTGTGGTTGATACACTATTTAGCTTCTTCATTTCACCGCCAAAGTGCGGTACAGTCAGTTTACATGAGTTGTCATTACGGTCTGAACGTCTGCACTGTTGAACACAGCATTTTAGCTGCGCATAGTGGGAAAGCACCGAATTTGATATTATATTACACAGTGCAGTGTCACCTTGCACTTTACTGGAAAGGACCTTCATGTACTGGCTGCTCATTTCGATTTCACATCTTTTTCTACTTTCTTCAATTTTTTTAGGGGGATCTTCTATTTTTCTATGATTACTCTTTAAGTTCTCCACTTTTTCATGTACTTAGCGTAATTTTTTTACTTTTTTGAAGTTTTTTATGGTGTATAAATAAATAACATTTGAAAAATCAAGAAAAAATACGTCATGACTTTCTCGATAACCCAATAGAAGACGGAATTATGGGCTTTCCGTGCTTAAATCAATTTAAATTCGAACTATCAAACGATAAACTAAAACTGGACAACAACGTGCTAATGTTACAGAACCATCTCGCTATTCAACCAAACGAAATCCAGAAACATACGGTATTCCTCGACAATCGACCCACTACAGTATGATCCATCAACACTGGTAAGTGCCAAGCCCAAATTAATAACGCTATTGAGAACACAGTAGAAATTGATCAAATTAACAAGTTCCAGAAACAAATTCGCCGACAACATATTGAACCCGAGCTTAGTGTTCCGTTCTACGGACCATCTGGTCGAGGATTTCGAAAGTCTGTTTATGACGGGACCGTTAAATAGCCGTTTTTGAGTCGACATTTCGAGTCGTTTTAGTAATTTAGTTTAGTCGATGACCCTACCATAACGTTAAAGTTTCAATTTACTTCGGCCCCAACGACCGCTTTCCTGTCATAAACTCGGTCTTTCCGAAGGGTGGCTTTGGCACGGTCACGTTCGGACCCAACGGTACTTTCGTTACGCCACATGTTCACCCGGAGGAAAGGCCCTGGCATCGCCAGACTTTCGGGGTCTTCCCGCTACCGACCGAGGTTCCCACCCTTCCTAAACGAAGACGCTCTAAGGGAACTAGGAATGGTGGGCCCAATGCACACGGGGACACGCTGATTGGTAATTTTCCAATTTTGCGAAAACCAATCAGCATGTGACCTGAGACTCCGACACCGTCGCGGGAGTCAAGACGCACGCCGAACAGACGACTTCGAAACCATACGTCGAACAGTCAGTCGCATAGACACTTCGAAAGTCAACACAGAGTTGTTTACGCATTAATTTACGGAAACAACGCGTCGCGGTAATACAACGAGTCCTAAGGATAGGCCGAGACTTACAACCTCGTCGAGGAATTCAATCCGCGTTAAATTATCGTGACGGGTAATCGGTCGACGCGAGATTGCCACGGAACATTTGGTCCTTCGAGCCGGATTGTGCGATCTACGGACATACAGTGTACTAGTGATCCACAAACAATGTGACGAAAGTGATCAAATAGTGCAATAGTGATCAGTGCAATCCAGTCAATATCGACATCGAGGCGCCATAACGGATCCAGGACATCCACGGATCGAGACCCTGTGACAGGCCCACAGCATCCACGGATTGGGACGCTTCAAGGTCCGAGAAGAACACGGCAAACGGCATCCAACCAAGTCTACGGCAACCGTTCGAGTATTATCATACGAGTATAATTTCCATCTTAACATCCACGTTCCATCTCGTTACAATCGAAATAGCGCCTAACACGCCCGCCGACGATCTAAATTCAAAGATTCGAGCCGCGAAACACAAGCGCCGCACATTCAAAGCGCAAATTACGCACGTCGGGAAAATTCTCGAAACATTTCAAGATTCTCCGAAAGATCGCGTAAAACTTCGCGAACGCATCGAACGTCTTCGGAAACTATTCAAGGGATTTGTGGGATCGGAAGGATTGATAGGTCGAACACTTGAGTAACTCCGTTGATTCCATTCCTCACAGTTTTATTATGGAATATTACGGACAGCGATTCGACCCGTGCTGAAGACTGAAACGGACTGTCTTGTCGCACCCGGCCATCGTCTCTTAAAAAGGGCATTCGGTAAGAAAGAAAGAAAATTAGATAGAAAAGGAAGATAGAGGAATAGGAGAAAATTAGGAAAGTTTGTAGTAAGGATAGCGGAAGATCATAAATAAATTACTGAAGTGGTTTCGTCTGGGCCTGAATAGCGTCAACTCTCAGGCCCCAGCGAAACCTTGAAAGGGACACGGTGAATTAGAGACAATGACAACGGGGCTCTTCGCCTCGCACGGGCCTGGTCGCCAAATGTGCACGAAATACAAAACAGTAGAAAGTTCTACTGGCAAAGGCGTATGTGTCCCTTTGGTCGCCACAGATTTAACGAAATCCAAGACGAGTTAGGTCTAATCGAAGATTTCGACAAGCAAAAGCGGAACGTGATGCGGTCACCGAACAATTCGATGACGTATTAGCTACAGCCATCACAATGCTGCAAGAAGCCGAGCGGTCCGCGACGCAACATTCAACAATAACGCCCAGAATCGCGAACGAATCGCCCGCGCTTTCCACATTATCAACCGTCGGAGTCCATTTACCAAAAATCGACTTGCCGAAGTTCGACGGCCGACTTGAGAAATGGACCGCATTTAAAGATGCTTTCCAAACAATGATCCATGCGCATCCGGGATTAAGCGATGTACAAAAATTACATTACTTGCGATTGTCGTTATCGGGCAAGGCGGAAGCTGCGATAGAATCCTTCACGATTAGCGAGGACAACTACAAGGCAGCTTGGGATCAGCTAATCGAAACGTACGACAACACGCGAGCACTTATACTCCGACACTCCGCGTTACTCCGCGATACTCCCCCGATGCTCGACGACACGGCCGAATCGATCCGCGACTTAGTAAACCATATGCAATCCCAAATTCGTTCGCTGCAAGCATTAGGAAGATCGTGGGAAGATGTTGCTAATGATCTATTAGCGAGTATCGCAATATCGAAAATGGGTCCAGATACGAAGCGACAATGGAAACAAACACTTTCCGACACGACGATGCCGAAAATCACGGATATATCAATGTCGGAACGAAACTCCGATGACGGATGAATACCAACCTCCGTCTTCGTTCACGCATCGGACACCATCGTCAAATTACGCGTCGACCAAAACCGTCTACTCGAAAAAATCGCCTACGTCTTCGAGGAAAGAATCAACGCATTCGAGGCAACCACCGTCGCCGCGAGCAACCCGTCGCCAAACGTTCGTCGCAACTTCCAACGCGAAGTGCGTGCAACACCGGTTCGCATCCAGCTTACCGATGCAAGGTATTCCTCGATATGCCAGTAAAAGATCGGTGGCACGCAAGGCAAACTTCTGCATCAACTGCCTCCGCGGACCACGCCACGGGCGCGTGCAACGGGGGGAGATGTCGCGTTTGTCAAGGGCATCACAATACGAAATTGCACCACGATACTGCGCCTCAGAACGACATTAAGAAAACCTGACCACGAGCGCAATATAACGGACGGCCTACACCACAACGACCGCGCTATTCTTTTATGTCGAACGGTCAACCGAGCGGAGTATTAGCAATGGCAATAATTCAAGTACTCGACAAAAATCGGCAACCCGTTCTCTGCCGCACCCTAGTCGATACTTGTTCCAACGTCAATTTCATTACAGAAGGATTGGCTAAAAAATTACGATTGCCATGGGCGCGGGCAACGGCACCAATTCAAGGAATCACCAGCAAACACCATCGCCGACAACACCATCTCCACAACCATTAAATCGAGGTTGTCCAACTACCAGCGAAAGCTGACATTTTTCACGGTCCCTCAAATTTCGAATAAGATTCCAAACGTACCGATGGATCGTTCGAAATTTCGCTTTCCAGCCAATATAAAATTAGCGGATCCCAATTTTCACCAACCAGAGAAGATTGATATGCTGATTAGCACCGGTCCACCATTGTCATGCCTCAGCATCGGACAACACGATCTTCTCGACCAAAGCGGGCAAGATTTGACCCTCCAGAAAACGCAACTGGGTTGGATCATTGGAGGAGACGTCACAACCGCGCCCACACGCACGACCCGGAAATCATTCGTCGCGACCCTTGATTTCAATCTTCAAAGGTTTTGGGAAGTGGAAGAAGGACCTCGGGAACAACATCCTTCATCCGAAGAACGTCAGTGTGAGGACCATTTCGTGAAAAATGTTCAGCGCAATAATTCCCGACGATACGTGGTTTGCGTTACCATTTAACGATAAGAGAGACCAAATAGGGGAATCTCGATCGCGCGCTCTGAATCGTCTTTTATCGCTCGAACGAAAATTGGATCGTAACCCGGTATTAAAGGAACAATATATCGCGGTAATAGATGAATACCTTGCGGTCGGACACATAACGCAGGTAGAATCTGTCGACGCGCCCGGCCTCTACCTGCCGCACCACGCGGTTATAAAACCTTCGAGCGCCACGACGAAGGGTCGCGTTGTCTTTGACGGTTCGGCAAAATCGAGCAGCGGTATATCGTTAAACGATGCGTTAATGGTCGGTCCCACAATTCAAAACGACTTATTCGCGCTTCTCTTAAGATTTCGGATATACGCGTTTGTCCTAACCGGCGACATAGAGAAGATGTACCGACAGTTCCTCGTCCGACCAGAGGACCGCGCTTACCAGCGTATTGTATGGCGAGATAAAAACGGACTCGTCAAAACATACGAAATAAACGTAGTCACATTCGGTCTTTCGTCGACTCCATTCCTAGCGATTCGAGGAATAACGCGACTTGTACGTGGACGACCTTCTAACAGGCGCGAACACGATACAAGAGGCCAGACGAATGCAAGCGCAGATCAGCGAGTTACTCAAATCGGGAGGGCTAAACATCCGCCAATGGGCCTCCAACGAAGCGGAGCTTCTCAAGGGATTAACAGAAGACTAGCTACATCCGAAGATTCTCGGGGACACAGGGTGATGAAGACACTAGGGTTGTTGTGGGACGCAATGAACGACATGATTCGATACACCGTCGAAATCCCAATCAATGATAAAGCCAGCAAAAGGAACATCTTGTCGACAATCGCAAAGATTTTCAACCCATTAGGACTCCTTGAACCCGTCATCATCCTCGCCAAGATTCTGATGCAACGACTTTGGCAACTTAAAATTGATTAGGTCGAATCATTACCCGCCAACCTTCATACCGAGTGGGTCACATACGCGGCGCAACTGCAGGCACTCAATAATCTGGAGCTCAATCGCCACGTGATGACTAAAAATCATCGTATCGTCGAGATCCACGGTTTTTACGACGCCAGCGAGCGGACCTACGGAGCCTGACTATACGCGCGGACTATCGACTGGAAAGGGCATATCGAGACACACCTGCTCTGTGCGAAATCCCGCGTCAAAACAGTTACCCACGCGCGACTGGAACTGTGTAGCGCTACGCTGCTCGCGACCTTATACGCCACCGTTCGCAGGGCGATCCTATGCGAATTACAAAACGTATTTCTATGGACTGATTCCACCATAGTCCTCAATTGGATAAACAAAGAACCTTGCATGTTGAAAACTTTTGTAGCCAACCGCGTGGCCGACATACAAGGTAAAACCGACTCGAAGATGTGGCGCCATATCAAATTGGAACACAATCCGGCCGATTTAATATCACGGGGTGTCATGCTTGCACGGTTCAAAAACAAATCAATTTGGTTCCACGGTCCAGAATGGCTCGCCTCCGATCAAACGAAATGGCCAGAATCCAAATTTAGCGTATCGAGTGATTTTCCTGAATTAAAAAGGGTTGCATGTTTCGTAAGCTCAGTCGATTAGAGCAACGGACTACTCACTCGATATTCATGCTTCAACAAGCTTTCGCGAATTGTCGTGTATTGGCTGCGATTTCATAAACGCAACACGGGGCTCTTAACCATCGAAGAAGTGAAAGAAGCCCAACTGCGCATCATCAAGCTCTTACAATTCACGACGTTCGAAAAAGACATAAAGGACCTAAAAACCGGAAGACTGCGGACGAAAAGCAGACTTCGGTCACTCAATCGCTTCATCGACTACAGGGGATTATTACGTGTCGGGGCCGTTTACATTCGAACAAGAACACCCGATTCTGTTGCCTAAGGGTCATCATATAACGGATTTAATCATTCGCGATGCGCACATTCGCAACCATCATGCCGGTATAACGACCACCTTACACTAAGTACGACAGGTGTATTGGCTCATCGATGGAAAATCCGCAACTCGGAAAATCGTTCGACGTTGCATCAAGTGCTTCCGGGTAAACCCACCTGCCGTCTATTATATTATGGGAAACCTACCTTCGGCGCATGTCACGACAGGTCGACCGTTCAGTACCTGCGGTGTGAACTATTGTAAGCCCTTTTATATAAAAGAGCGGCGTTACCGAAACCGAGTGCGAGTAAAGGTTTACGTTGCCGTTTTTACCTGCTTCGCGACGAAAGCAGTAGACCTCGAGGTAGTGGGCGATCTAACGACAGAAGCATTCATTGCAGCATTTAAACGATTTATTGCGCGACGTGGATTCTGTCGCAATGTTTACTCCGATAACGGGACAAACTTTGTCGGACCAGATAACGAATTAAGGACTCTGTATCAGTCCTTGTCGAAGGATAAGCAATTGCAGAGATTCATAACGGACAAGGCGATTATCATGGCATTTCATCCCGACTTTATCATTCAAAGCGTAAAATCATTCAAGCGTCACATCAAGGGAGTAGTTGGCAATGAATTGTTCACACTTGAACAATTCAATACTTTTGTAATCAAGATCGAGGCGATCCTAAATTCACGACCTCTCACCCCTCTTTCCACCGATCCCAATGATCCATCAGCGTTGACTCCCGACCATTTCCTGGTCGGTGATTCCTTAACGAGCATCACCGAGATTGATTTCAGCGGAACACCGACTAATCGATTGTCCACCTGGCAACAACACATCCAGAAAGTAAAACAACATTTCTGGACCAGGTGGCACAAAGAATATATCAGCCACTTAAACGTTCGAAGCAAGTGGACTTCTGGGGATCATCAGATGCGAGAGGGGACAATCGTGGTGCTGAAGGAGGACCACCTTCCGTCTCTAGCCTGGCAACTGGGAAGGGTGGAAGCCACGCATCCTGGAGCGGGCGGGATCGTCCGTGCAGTCACCGTTTGGACCAACCATGGGCGTTACAAGCGAAACGTCCGAAACATGGCACCTCTTCCGATCGAAGAAGAGGATTCTCTATCATCGCGTGATCAGAGGTCATTAGGGCATCAAGATCGACCCTTATCTTGATGAACATGGTCCATCAACGGGGGGAGCATGTTCCGTTCCACGGACCATCTGGTCGAGGATTTCGAAAGTCTGTTTATGACAGGACCGTTAAATAGCCGTTTTTGAGTCGACATTTCGAGTCGTTTTAGTAATTTAATTTAGTCGATGACCCTACCATAACGTTAAAGTTTCAATTTGCTTCGGCCCCAACGGCCGCTTTCCTGTCATAAACTCGGTCTTTCCGAAGGGTGGCTTTGACACGGTCACGTTCGGACCCAACGGTACTTTCGGTACGCCACATGTTCACCCGGAGGAAAGGCCCCGGCATCGCCAGACTTTCGGGATCTTCCGCATCCCTCCATATCTCTGCGGACCACCTCCGGACTGGGGTGTACGGCGAGGAGGGAGCGAGACCCTTCCGGGGGTCAGGGTGCTTTCGTGACGGGCAGAAAAAGTCTGCAAAGAAAACTGGAACCGTGAAAAATTGTAGAGTACCGCGAAATCCAACCGAATTCAAATCATTTCTAGGACTAGCCGATATGTGTGAAGTTAGCCCCGCACTTTTTGAATTTTTGATTTTTTTAAATTGTGCTTCATTGTGCTACGTTTGTGCTGTATTATGGCGTAAGCTGCAGTCAAAGTACAGGAGTGATGTACTATAATGCATCGATAAATGCACAAGGTCGGGATTGAAAGTGTGCATTTATCATGGAGTTCCCACATTGTTTGATCTTTGCCGGCAGCTTCGAACGTAGAAAAGGACGGCGAATAACAAAAGAGGTCGGAACGAAACAATACTAATGCAATTATGAATCTTTTGTTAAGAGATTTATGACATCTTTCTGAATAAAATGAGACGAAACACGATATAATTTGAATTATATTTACCATGCATCTTTTTTCAGTTGCTGTTGATACTGTCGCGTGGCAGATTGCCGCGCCACAAAGTGGACGAACTCTCTGCGGGGAACGAGACCGACTAAGATCGCGAGCACCACCAGGGTAACCCAGGGTTATGACTAATTCGCGTATTCGAATGGCAATAGAGTAGGTAAGGTATGCCGGTTCTGGAACAACGGGATCTCAGGGGGGCGCGGGGACGGGAGAAGCGAGGAGCGAGGCCTCGTGGGTGGGGGACTGTGATGTCACTTTTGATTGACCACCCCCTTCAAGGCGCCATTTTGTTTTTTAATTGGCTGCCTCCCACCTCTTCGTGTTTTTTAATTGGCTGTCCCTCTTCGTGTTTTTTAATTAGTTAATAAGGCCCCACCTCCGCCCACTTTTGATGGAACACCTTTTCGAGGCGCCATTTAATTGGCTGCCTCCCACCTCTTCGTGTTTTTTAATTGGCTGCCTCCCACTTCTTCGTGTTTTTTAATTGGCTGCCTCCCACCTCTTCGTGTTTTTTAATTGGCTACCTCCCACGTCTTCGTGTTTTTTAATTGGCTGCCCCTCTTCGTGTTTTTTAATTAGTTAATAAGGCCGTACCTCCGCCCACTTTTGATTGAACACCTTTTCGAGGCGCCATTTAATCGGCTGCCCACACCCCTTTAAAGTGCGCTAATGGATCTATTTCAAAGACAAGTGCAAAGATTCGCGAAGTTTCGCGAGTCGAGGACAAATTTAAAAACTGCAAGCTAAACGTTCTGTTTTACCATCTTAATGTCATACGCGATGAAATGCATTCTTTGCAAATTCGCGGAAGATTAGATCATCACAAATCCATACCGACTCGCGATCGAACCATGGCTACAGGATACTCTATTTCAAGGGCATACGTAAAGGAATGCGCTTTTTCGTGGTGGAATATTCGAGATACCGATATGTTGTTTCAGGGACAAAGTCAAAAACTGCAAGTTAAACGTTCTGTGTTACCCCCACCTGCCGTCAGTGATTCGCGTTTATGAAGAAAGAAATAGTATTCAATTGTAGGTGTATCAAAAACTAAACGTTTCATCCATCTCTCATAGAGAAGGAAAGTGGTATAATAGGATACATCTCGATGAAGCGACTCATTAGTTTGAAGAATCATGCCGCGTGAATTCAAAGTACCATCCCTGCAAGAAACTGCATTGTCAAAGCTGTTTCTACACAGTGTTGAGAAATTAGAACACAAAGATCAAAGGATAGTACGACATCTCGTTGAATGCGTTTACAACGATGATAGTATGTTACTGTATTGTATAATCCGCGAAAAAAACAGAGACTCAATTATAAACAATTATTCTTCCGTAACTGGTTGTGTGTACAGACGTCGCGATCTGTTCTACGATCTTATTACCAAATCAGTAGTTTTATTGGAGATATTGCATGTTGCATCGCGGGAAGAAGAGAAGATAAACTCTCTGTTTATTTGTAAATTGCGTGTTTACCAACGCATGGACAGCATAAAGTACTCAACTTTATACCCCAGTACATACTATATTCGAAAAAATGAATATAAATTTGTATTCCCTCGTCTTAAACAACGTCCACATAAGAAAAAGAGCTCCTTTTTGGATTAATTCTCAAGAATAGCGGTAAAGTTGTACGAAACTCCAGCAATGTATTCGTGGAAGATTAGGTTTTAGTCACGTGCAAAGATTCGCGGTAGAATCTTCGCGACACTGATATGTTGCCTCAAGCACAAAGTCAAAGAACTGCAAGCTAAACGTTCTGTGTTTCACGAGGAAGGAGAGTGATATAATAGAATACATCTCAATAGAACGACTCATTAGTTGCATACACCTTGCTAAGATACATAAAGTTAAACATTACGGTGACCACGAAAGCAAACAATCATGGAGGTGCTGGTACGTGCGGTGAAGCCTTTGAGAGAAATGCTTTCTCTGTCGCATACCGCGAGTGAATTCAAATTATGGTCGGAACAATGCGACGAGTGGTTGCGATTGATCGCAGAGTATTCCCAAAATCAAAATTTGTCGGTAGGCGCGAAGCAACGGCAGATATCGTGTATCGCGCAAATCAAGACTTTGAAAGCGTTGGCACGAGCGCGATTTACGCGTAGCGGGGCTGGACTTTTGAAAGTGCGTCGACCGAGTGCGTCATCCCTCGTATGGGAAGAAATTGAAAGCGCGTTTAGGAATCGCATTTTTACTGACGTAATAGTAAATGTGGAACACATTGATCCGCGTCAATTTTTGCAACATGCATGTCCTATGGTGATCCAGCGGATGACAGACTTTATAAACGAGTACAATTCCGTTAAAGTGAATACTGTGTTTAACGTGGAATTCGTATTGAAGGACAAGGTGGATGTGAAGAGTTTTTAGACGCGGAATCGCGAACTGTACACGGTGTCGAATCTGCACGAGTGGTACGAGAAGGACGTGATAGAACCCATTCTAACATCGTTAGAAGAGTTCCAAGAGCGTGACAGCGAATGGGCACTTTCACGTATATCGAACCTGCAGATAAATATTAATAAGTACAATCCCTTGCGCGCCGGCTGCAACGTTCCTATACCTCGAGAAATTCAGGTCAAAAAAGCTGTGGTGAACGTGAAATCTGACGACAATGCGTGTTTCTTCTGGGGAGTGATCGCCGGACTTTATCCTGCAAATGGCATGCTAAGTAGACAATCCTCGTACCCTCACTACGGTACAGTGTTAAACACGGATGCCAATAGAACTTCCCATGACTCTGAACGAAATCCCGAAATTCGAACGGCAAAACGAGATCTCCGTGAACGTTTACGGGTGGGAAGATGGGAAATGCGTGCCATTGTACTTGACTTCCAACAAGTGAGATAGACATGCGAATCTGCTGCTCGTGCAGAGCAAGGAAGGGTCGCGGACTAATCACTTTGCCTGCATGAGGAACCTCTCTCGGCTTGTTTCATCGCAGCTAAACAAACATTACCATAAAGTCCATATATGTGACAGGTAAGAAATTTTTCATTCTCTTTACATCTTAAAACATTCGTGGTATTTTCATCGAGTTCTTATATACTAATTTCATGCTTTACATTCCAGGTGTCTTCATTATTTTCACTCAATTGAAAAGCTCCAGAAGCACCTCGTGGACTGCCGGCGGGTAAACGATTACGCCATCGTTCTTCTTTCGGAACAGAACAAATGGCTGTCCTTTAAGAACTACAGCCGTAAGGAGAGAGAGCCCTTTGTCGTGTACGCCGACTTTGAGTGCCTGCTCGCAGACGTGACACCGGAGGACCACGCACATCAGCGCAGTTATCATATCAGCGGCATTAGGCGTTTAGCGTAGGTTATTATCTACACTCTTCATACAACACCTCTTTAAGCGTATATCGCTCGTATCGATTCGAAACGGATTGCGTAGAATGGTTTGTAAAAGAATTGTATGATTTAGCGCATCAATTAGAACCAAAGTTCCGACCCGTGGAGCCGATGAAATTTACGGAACAGGATTCGGTAAATTTTCACGAGTCTAACCATTGTCATGTGTATGAAAAGCCGTTCACCACAGATGATGCAAAGGTTCGTGATCATTGCCATTTCACGGGAAAGTACAGAGGTGCGGCGCATAGTAGTTGCAATCTAAATTATCAAAATTCATTCACAGTGCCTGTAATATTTTATAATTTATCTTGCTACGATGCGCATTTTATAATTAAACAATTGGCCAACGCATTTGAGGGTAAAGTAAGTTTGCTGCCGATGACAAAGGAAAAGTACATATCTTTCACGAAACATGTAAAGGATACTGCGCGAGATAAGAAAAATGGCATAAAATTTCGTTTCATCGATTCATGCAAATTTTTGAGCTCGAGCCTCGATAAGTTGTCATCGTATCTTGGAAAAGAAAGGCTGCGAATCGTGAAGAAAGAATTTCAACATCTTTCGGACTCGTACTTTGATCTTCTTACCTGCAAGGGTGTGTTTCCGTATGATTATGTAACTTGTTATGATAAATTAAACGAAACTCAGTTGCCTGCCCACCAAGACTTTTACAATCGATTGAATGATAAAAACATATCCATATCGGATTACGAGCACGCAGTAAACGTTTGGAATTATTTTAATATCAAAACATTAGGCGAATACAGCGATCTGTATTTAAAAATTGATGTATTATTATTGGCTGATGTGTTTGAAAATTTCAGAGATGATTGCATTCAGAGCTATAGATTAGATCCGGTATATTACTATACTCTTCCTGGTTTTACATGGGATGTAATGTTAAAGTTTACAAATATCAAATTTGAATTATTAACTGACGTGGATATGTTAATGTTTTTTGAGCGTGAAATACGTGGCGGTCTGAGTCAATGCTCACACCGGTACGCCAAAGCAAATAACAAGTACATGCCATCATACGATCTACCGAAATCCTCGAAATATTTAATGTACTTTGGCGTAAACAATTTGTATGGTTGGGCCATGTCGCAACCTTTACCGTACGGAGGCTTTCGATGGATCGACGAACACGAGGCGTCCGAGTTCGATGTAAATTCTATTCCCACGGACGAGCCCGCGGGGTACATTCTAGAAGTAGATTTAGAGTATCCCCGTGAACTTCATGATTCGCACGCCGATCTTCCGCTGTCCCGTGCGCGAGAAACCGCCAGATAAACGAGTCGAGAAATTGCTTGCCACGGTATGTGACAAAGAGCGCTACGTCATACATTACTGGAACCTGCAGCAAATGCCTACGTCACGGACTCCGCTTGAAAAAAATTTATCGCGTTCTAAGATTCGATCAGTCTCCAGGATTGCGCAGCTACATCGAACTGAATACAATGTTGCGAACACAAGCTACAAACGAGTTTGCCAAGAATTTGTTTAAATTAATGAACAACGCAGTATTCGGCAGAACGATGGAAAATGTGCGTAATCATGTAGATGTGAAATTAGTTACACGTTGGGATGGTCGATACGGAGCGGAAGTCCTTATTTCCAAACCGAATTTTCATAGTTATAGCATTTTCGATGAAAATTTAGTAGCAATAGAATTGCGTAAATTGAGAGTTAAATTCGAAAAACCCGTGTACGTAGGTATGTGTATTTTGGACATATCAAAAGCATGTTTGTATAGTTTCCATTATGATTACATGCTTCCAAATTTTGGTCAGAAATGTAAAGTTTTGTATACAGACACAGATAGTTTAATTTACGAGCTCGAGTGTGAAAGCATGTATAATATTATGAAACGCGATATAGCTAGATTCGATACGAGCGATTACGCCGAAGGTAACGTGTATGGTATGCCACGCGCCAACAAGAAAGTGCCAGGTCTGATGAAGGATCAGAATAACGGTGTGATAATGACAGAATTCGTGGGACTGAGAGCAAAGATGTACGCTACTCGCGTGCTTGACAAGGATGATGTGAAAAAAATTAAGGAATGCAACGTAATTTAAAGTGAGAGTTTTCCGACTTCTCACGCCTTTACGGGAAAACCCGAGCGCCAGGTATCAGGAGATACCGGTGTGAGAAGCCGAACGTCGCGAAATTTACCACGGCTAGCGATCCGGATCACGGAGAGGGGCGTGGATCGTCGGCGAGGAAAGGAAGTTTGGGAAAGCCGTCTTCACGGCGCGACGGGGCGGATTAACACAGCACTCGTTTAAAATTATGTAGAATATATTGTACGCGAAAGATGTTACAGAATTCGGTGTAAGCTGCCGAGCTGTCGTTGCGTCAAAGGTCACCGGGACGACCGGTAACCGACACGAGAACTACGTTTCGAAAACACGTGCGGATTTCGTTCACGTTAGGCCAAATCCCGTCGCGATTCGCACAAAAGCGACTTTGGAAACGATGTTTGGACAGTCTTGACGCGGTCGCGATGGGCTCGACCTCTTCGACGAGAAGCGTTAACCAGCAACGATCAAAACACAATGCGCGTTATAACGTGTTCGCGACTAGATGTTCTTTACTCGTTTAGATAACCCACGAAAATACGAATTACCGCTAATTATGCTATTTCGAAAGACGGGGTGTTCGGCAACCACCAGGTAACCCGACTAATACACAAGATCCTATCCACGAGCGTGAGGTAAAGGAGGAAGCGCTTACCATACCGTCCACCACGTGTGTCGCTGACGAAATAGGACGAGCTACGCGAGCTCGTCACACGCGTTGGCTCACGCGCTTCCCCCCAGCCTCACCTCAATGGTCGGCAGCACGCGGCACCTTATGGCGGTCAAATTCAAATCGCGTTATCGGCGCGCTCGTTATCGGCGGTCGTCCAGTCTCGTCCCTCGGCGACTTTGGTGGCGTGTCGGTGCTGGCATCCCTCGGCGACTTTGGTGGCGTGTCGGTGCTGGCATCCCTCGAAGACTCTGGAGCGGGCCGGGTCTCGGTGCACTCGAGAACCCAGCTGATTTCGCTATCCTAAACGGCCTCCTGCCCCCTGAAGGTCGTAGCGGAGTCCAGGGGCTGTTACCAAGAACCTCCAGCCCCTGTCCATTTGAGCTTCGTCTGGCCAGTCCGTGCAGCCGGCGCCGGGTTGGACGGGATCGGTAGACTCTAAGTCGCATCGCTCGGTGTTGCCGTCGTTAGCCCAACGCTATTGCCCTTCAGATACGCAAATTAGTCATAACCCTGAGTTACCCTGGTGGCGCTCTCGATCTTGGTCGGTCTCGTTCCCCGCGGAGAGTTCACCTCTTTGTGACGCGGGAATCTGCCACGTCACAGGGAATAAAAAAGAATATTACAGTAGACAAAATAACTTTTGATGACTACATACAGTCTTTGAAAAATCATACAGAAACAACAATTAGACAAAACTGCATTCGATCAAAATTACATAACGTGTATTCGATTAGCGAACAAAAAATTGCTCTTAGTCCATACGATGATAAGAGATGTGTGTTGACAAATGGTGTAAATACCTTGCCGTGGGGGCACTACTGTATTGCGGAAGAAAATGATGATGACGTCGAAATGATGTAAATAATTATCGAAATTTAAACATTGTAAATATTTATTTTTATTATACTTATTATAATTATTATATTTATATTTACTTACTTTTTTCAATAATTATTTCTTACAAAACATTACTTTTATCGATCCATAAATTATGAAACGAATCCAATCCCAACCATTTCACATACACTTTATTTCCTTTCCTACGTATTACCTTTTCTACCAGGTACACGTCTGAATCTGCAACCGAATGTAGCTCGTACTCGTAAAATCCTCCTGCAACAGGATTTTCTTGGGAATCTGTTAACAAGTACGTCACCGGATTTGTTTGCTGAATTTTATCAATTTTAAACACTTCGGGGTAAACCTTACGTTTAGGGAAGGCAGCTCCGATAACCTTGACCTTGACATATGTTGTCAAGGGCACTCTTCTGAGTAACACCCAAGAGGTTTGCCGTCGGACATTTTTTATTAAAAAGTTATTAGCATATAAAAATCATATAATAGATCGATAATGAATAGAGGATTTCTGTGATATAATATATATACGAAACAGTTGATGAGTATGTAGAATGAAAATTTAATCCGTATTTAAATGATCTAATGGATACAGAACTCATTATTTCGAAGAAAGTCTCAATCCGTTTGTCAAAATTACAATTTCTTTTAAATAAAAATTCTGCGATGTAATTCGTACAATGGTATTCACGAGTGCCATAGCGAGGAATATTTGCTCTTATATCCCTCCAGAATCTTTCTGTGTTTTGCGTGTGAACACCAGTTTAAGGATCCACAAAATTTTCTGAATGGTTTACTGTCCGATGTATATAATTTTCATTGCGCAAGGCATCGTATGCACGCCACTTATCAGTATGAATAATTAAACCGGCAGCAACATATTTTCGGAGTATCGGTAGGAGCGTTTCGGAATTCCGATTTAGCACAGGTAAAATAAAAACTTTTTTACTAGATCTCTCTATGCCACCGAAAACCCATTGTCCTTGTATTAAACGCCCTCTATTATACTTTCTCTTGCCTATTTTGGCCTCATCTATTTCGACAATTTTGTCCGGTCCACCAATTACCTCTTGCTTATCCATTAGCCATTGCTGAAGTAACTACAATTAATTTAGTGCAAAAACGTACAATACTATCTAAGAGCAAAAGTAAGTAAATAGCGTAAAATGATAATTGTATGCCATATATTACCTCTCGATAAAATTGTGTTCAGTCGACTACATCTCTATTATTTAGTTCCAGCTCATTCATTAAATAGTTATGTCGTGGTGGTTGCAGCAACAAAAACTAGGCAACAAACCGACATATCTTTACCAGGCTCATGTATGTTCTTTCAAACCACGTTCCATGGAATGCACTAATTTTGAAATTGCACGTCACTCTTCTTCGCTTTCGATTTTTTACAACTTTATAATACGTTTTCGTGCAATGAAATAAACGGTCATCAGAAGCATTTGCAAGTGCTAAGTCATTCTCACACCTTGGACACTTTATTCTGCTACGAACCACTTTCTTCTCACACAAAAAGTTCCACAAAGAATCAAAATTATACGTTGTATTAATAAATTCATGTAAATGCATGATGATAATCCAGAAAATTCAGAAATTCTCGAACCGACAAATACAAAGCTCTGTGACATACTGATACATACTGGACGTATTATCGTATACAAAGGATTACAATATTCGTTAACCTACTGTTTTGTTTTGATTTCTCGTATTATTCTTACCTGGTCTGTTACTAGTTACTAATACTAATTAGTTAGTTAGTGTAGTTTTTAGGGAGGGTCTAGGGAGCGCGATCTTTACTCATACAGTAGAAAAACGGGGGTCCGGGGGTCTGCCCCGGTCAGGGGTTTGGGGGCGAAGCCCTCAACTATGAATACTGCAGCGCACCTCGCAGATCTGTACAATGGTTACTCTGAAGGATGTATATCATTCTGAGGGGGGTCGAGGGGGCGCAACCCCCCAGTACGCGTTCGGTTTCGAGGTGTATGCTTTTTAAATTTTCTGAATGGTTTTTCAGCTAATATGACATGCATCGAAACTATACGCGATCAGGGGGGCTGCGCCCCCCAGACCCCCTGCTGAGCGGGGGGCTGCGCCTCCTCGACCCCCCTCAGAATGATATACATCCCTCAGAGTAACCATGTACACACCTGCGAGGTGCGCTGGAGTACTCATAGTTGGGGGCTTCGCCCCCAAACCCCTGACCGGGCGCAGGCTCGCGGACCCCCGTTTTTTCACTGTGTGAGTAAAGATCGTGCATGATACAAGCTCTCTGAACAAATTTGAACCGTTGCAGTGTGTTTTTATATGCTATAGATAGCGTGTTCAAATATGTAAATGTATGATTTTTATATGCTAATAGCTTTTTAATAAAAAACGTCCGACTGCTAAACCTCTTGGGTGTTACTCAGGAGAGTGCCCTTGACAACATATGTCAAGGTCAAGGTCATCGGAGCTGCCTCCCCTAAACGTAAGGTTTACCCACTTCGGTCGTCCAATTTGGTGTATATCCTTTAGTAAAAATTGTTTTGTACTTGCTAATGCGTACGTAATCTCCGACTTTGAATTTCGCTGGACCCGCAATTTTCAAATGAGAGTACACGGTAGATAACAAGTTACTGGCATTCTTCAAAGTCACATCAACCGAACGCATTCCTATCGTTCGATGTTTTCGATGATTGTAGTCTCGTACAAGTTTGGGTAGGGTGTCGATCCATCGGTAAGAGCCGTTTAAAGTAACCAGTTTCCACATGTTGCTCTTCAGCGTACGATTGAACCGTTCTACGACGGAAGCCTTCATCACCGAGTGCGTCGAATAATGATTAATACCATGTTTTGTCATTTCAGTGTTGTAAAATTCTTTTCCTTGATCAGTTTGCAAATTTTTTAGACATCGATCTCGAAATATCTTTGCAAACGCTTTAGCTACCTCACCCCCACTTTTAGTCATAAGCGGCACAGCCCACGCATACTTGGAGAACACATCGACAATGGTTAGTATGTACTTGTTACCACCATTTATACGCGCGTGAGGTTGCATTTCGGCGAGATCGGCTGGCATAAATCGTCGAAATCATGTACTATAACTCGTCGCCGCGGAAAAGTCCGTCTGGCGGGAGCGTGCAGTTCCTCCACTAATCGTGTCTTCTCTTTGCTCATATTGAGGACTCGAAACTGGACAAAAGAAATTTAAAATGTACGAAAATAATTGTAGGATGTGATCTGTGAATTTTCCGTTGACGTTGCATTCGCCGGTTTCATCCGATTGTTCACCCCTACTGGTCTCTTCTGGATACATCTTGGTTAGAGACTGACATGGTTTACAGCATGCAAATATATTTATTATGTTGAAATAGCAATATCTATGTGTGTTTCACATTGAATTCAACGTACTGTTGCAATTTATGGACATTGTTCATGATTTCTTCCTGCATCTTTAAGCATCTGGCTTCGCATTTTTTCTCTGCCTCAGAGACATAATTTTTAGATATGCGTTGCAATCGTTTTATTTCCTCTGCAATATTATGTTCAACATGCATTTCGACTTGTTGTATGGCCTCTCTCATTTCATTAGACATTTTTGAAATTGTCTCGCGGGTCTCCTTATACATCTTTAATCTGTCCTTCTCCAACTGATTTATCATTTTAAAATATGCGTCAATCTGTTGTCTAAGCAGGCCTTATTCACAGCATCCGTATCGTCTTTCGGCTCCGCTAGACGTCTTATCTTTCGCTCTCGCGCGTCGAAGGCTTCACCGTCGAGACAAAGAGTCAAATCTTGGATATAATTTCTATAAGGTATTAATCCACTCTTCTTTGACTCGTTACGTAGCAATACACCAAATTTGTTGATCGACATCTCGAATTGCAATGATGCATATAATTCAAACAGTATTTAATTTATAATCAAACCAGCCTCGCGAAGCTCTTCTATGATTGACATAATTTCGTTGTCGTGACCTGTATGACCGACTGCTCGTGATGACGATAGTAATCTCAGTCTATCTACTAATTCGTTCGGATCGTCCCAATGCACGTAATCAACTGCGTTGTCGGTGACACGGTCCCAATGCACGCTTGTTAAATAGCGGTGCAATAATTTTTTTATACTTGTATCCCCGGTTACTCATTACAGGATTGCTCGCCAAGTGACCATACTTGTACGCGTTCGTAACGAGTAATATGTTCTTGTACGTCTGTAGATCGACACTTGAGTACAACGCATCATCCGGTATTCGTTTAAATATTAATTCGTACAGACCACGAGTACCTCTGTACCTCGTACCGTTTATGATGATGTTGTCGTTGTTGTCCACATCAAAGTTGGAGTTACCAAGCATTAACCCATTATTTTTAAAGTATACACCGTAAACGTTGTCTGTTTATTTCTTACTGTCAACGAAGAAAAAGTTCAAGTATTCTCGTGACAGTGGTCCGAGATTTTCCGCTAAGAACTCATTCACAACTTATGACTTTCAGGATCTCAACGATTTCACGCATCGATGTTTCGACAATGTTCTCTTGTGGAATTTCTTGCGTTGAAGTTCCCGCCCTTTCTTCTTCTTCTTCTTCTTCTTCTTCCCGTGCTGCTTCGAGAGATACTTCGGAATGTGTGTGAACTCTTTTAGGTAATGGGATACGGCGATAAGGTGTAGATTGTGTAGGTGTTGATGTTTCCATATGCAATCTGTTCTTCCCACGATGTTTAGGTGTTACGATCGGCACAGGTACTTGTAACGATAAATGCGGTTCAGGTGGCAACGGTGGTGATGGTGTCGGTGGAGGATGACTTTGTATTTTCAACCAATTGCTTTAAAGGATCAACGATGGATCGAAACCTGGTTTCCAACGATGCATCGGTATCCACCCTTCCAATCTTTAAAGCTAAATACTTTTTTCGTATAGCTTCGCTCGTTTTAGCAATCTCCTTCGTTAAAACCTCTGTCTTCGTTCTTTCCTTCCTTTGAACGTGTTTTTGATCCTCCTCCATGTTTCGTAGTGGTTCGGTAGCGGTTCGATAGGTGTTTCGTAATGGTTTAAGGTGGTTTGATAGGGATTCAAAGCGGTTCGATAGTGGTTTAAAGTGGTATCGGAGACGTTTTCCAAACAACTGATTCATCTATTGTACGACAAACTCGTTAAATCCTCGTCGATAACGACCTTGATGCGTAGGACTATCCTTGTCTATAACCAAAAACCCATAGTTCCGTTGCCAACATTCGTTAAATTCGTTAACGCCGAAGTTCGTTAAATTTTTGAAATGTTAAATCGGCGTTTACATGATCATCATAAACGTGGCGTAAATTCATACTATCCTGTTTGAACAGGATCAGCAAATTGGTATTGTCGCGAATCAGGTGTTTCGGTATTCTCGCGTACGATTGACAAAGATACAGACAATCTACATTTGAATGTCTACCCATGGAAAAATACTCTCTTATTACGTCCTGCTTGTCACATGCCACGTCATCAAATATAAATATAGAATTCGGTAAAGCTTCGTTGGGTGGAACGACATCGCTATTATTTGAGAAAGGCAAATATCTAATGTTCTCAACGGATGAGAGCAGTGTTTCCAAATATTGATACTTTGGCTGTTGCAACGACTTTGAGTACACGTATACATTTTCCAATCGCACACCGTTCGGACTCTCCAGCAAGCTAATGACAACGTTGGTTTTTCCACAATTCGAGGGACCGCAGACTATACCACGTATAGTGTCGGGTAACAGCGGTCCGTGTCTCTGGAAGCGTTGAACGGTGTCGTCGAACCTTCTGTCCGAAATTACTCGAATATCGATGGGCTGTCTTACGAAACGCATATTGGTACCGCTGTTGACGTTGTTGCGACAATAAAAAGGGGCTAAAATGATGTCGCAGGTATTTATACAAGCGCCGTACAAACGTATCGCTTAGTGTGACAATGACTTTTGTTCTGATCGATGGTGATACACTGTTTGATTTGACTACGGAGCAGCTGGAATACATACCAAAGATTGTACTCTTGAATCGTTTTGCTCGCGACGTACATTACGTGTGGGACAAGCTACCGAGACATATCAGAGCCGATCCTGAGGTTCACTCTTATCGCAGGTGCTTCTTACATTGCAATCGGCCGGATCAGCGTACACACATTGACGGACCACCGCCCATGATCAAAGACTGTTTTCTATGCATAAAAGGAGGGGAGCAGGACTATTGAACAAGGTGATAAACAAATTACCGTTCGAACTTCATATACCAGGATATCAATTTTGTGGGTCGGGTACATATTTGCAAAAACGTTTAGCTCGCGGTGATCGTGGTATCAATCCGCTAGACGCAGCCTCGCAGAGAACACGACCTCGCGTATTTCGAACGTAAAGATTTGGAAGACCGTCACGAGGCAGATCGAATTTTAGCCGATCAAGCGCGACAACGCATCGCAGCAAGGGGCGCGATTTAGTGAAAAAGCAGCAGCAGCGACGGTGTGGGCGGCCATGAAGGCTAAGACGAAACTCGGTATGGGACTTGAGGGAAAGAAGAGCGATAACGAGAAGAAGAAGAAAAAGAAACGAGTGTTACCCGTAGCAAAGCGTGGTGGTTTCCTCCCGTTCCTCCTTCCCGCCTTATCAGCCATAGGAGCGCTGACCGGTGTAGCGGCAGGTGTAGCTAAAGCTGTAGCTAAAGTGTAAACGATGCCAAGGCTGCGCGGAAACAGCTGGAGGAGTTGCAACGTCATAATCGTGCTATGGAAGGTCGCGGAGTACATCTCGCACCGTACAACCAGGGGGGAGGTTTGAAAAAGAAAAAAAAAACTTCGATCTACGAGAAAAAAAACCAAAAAAATTAGGGAAAAAACCAATGACAAACATTCAACTAGAGAAACTTGGGAGGAAGAATATACCGTACTTTCGCGGGGTGTACATGCGTGATACTCTTCCGACAAAGGTACGAGTCAATGAAAGCTGTATAGTTAACTTGGATAGCAACGATGGGCCTGGTACACATTATATATGCATATATCGCATGGTGCGATACTTTGACAGTTTCGGGAATCTTCGTCAACCTCGGAAACTGATTGATTACTTTGGGCGGAATGTAAAAACTGTATACAATCATACTCGGTTCCAGAATTTCAATCAGAGCATATGCGGTCAATTGTGTTTCAAGTTTCTTCAGGTAACCTCGATATAAACTTGTGATTTCTGATAGGTGCGCCCCATTATTAATTTCATCTGTACTAAACGAGGATGTCTCTAACGTTTACCGTGACGGGTAAAAGCAGCGTGCTCTCGGTGACGTACTTTCCACCGATAGATTTGGGCGATGGAGAGTATGAAGTAGGTCTCATGGATTTCGCGACGTTTCACACGATACCCAACGTTGATTCGAGCAACAATCAATTTTATTTTGGAGAAGATGATGAAGAAATTGTGATTCCTGAAGGATCGTACGAATTGGAGGCGATCGATGAATACTTGAGACGTGAAATATTGAGAAGATATGCCTCTAAGAATAATTCGTACGATGAATGCCCTCTCATCGTGCGAGCAAACAACAACACTATGAAGAGCGAGATACATTGCTCGTATAGAATTAATTTTACGAAACTAAACAATGTGGGATCTCTGCTTGGATTTTCCCCGAACCGTGTTTTTTCGTCCGATGTATGACACGAGTCGGACTCACCCGTAAACATTACAAACGTTAACATGATTTGTATAGAGTGTAACGTAACTACGGGTTCTTACAGTAATGACAGACCTGTTCACGAGTTTTCACCCAAAGTGCCTCCAGGATATAAGATTTCGGAAACGCCACCACGTGTCATTTATCTTTCAATCGTCACGCGATCAATAGATGATTTGACGATTCGTGTCGTAGATCAAAACGATCGCCTAATAGATTTTCGTGGAGAGGAAATTACCATCAGATTGCACGTACGACGACGAGACCAACGCTCTGCGTACGATTAAAAAGAGAGGGAGTAATATTATGCTAGTGTACGGTAACGTGATCAGTAAACCTAAAACCAGGACAAAGCGTGACCGCCGTTCTTGATAACACCCTGAAGCCACGTTCTGTCCTATCAAGAGGAAAAGAGCAAAAAGATACGAAGAAGAAGACACTGAGCGTGCAAAACAAGCGTTTTCTACAATCATTGGGATTCATCGTGAAGCAATAATGTCGGACATATTGGATATTGACGGTGATAAAGACACACACCTATAATCCATATGCAAATACTAGACTTGGAAACAGTGATGAGATAAGGATACCGATACAGCAGCAGGATCTGTACACGCTACCGTGTGAGAGTCACTTATACATCGAGGGAAAACTGAGTCTACTGGAGAAAAAACCGGAGGGAGTGAAGGAAAATGTTGTTCTTGATAACAAATGTGCTGCCTCTCTGTTTGATGAAATTCGATATGAACTGGATGGGGTTGAAATAGATCGTTGCAAAAATCCGGGAGTAACGACTGCGTTAAAGAATTATGTACCTCTGTCCATTGAAAAAAGTAAAACGTTAGGTAATGCTGGCTGGTATCATAAGCAAAATGCTGCAATTGCAGATTTTAATTTTTGGTATGTTATTCAGATTCTGTGAAGATTATAAACGCATCGTAATCAATGCACGCCATGAATTGATTTTAATTCGATCGCGAAACGATGAAAACGCCCTGATTGGTCGTACCGTTTTGAAACCTGTACTCAAATTGTTTAAAGTTCAATGGCGAATGCCTCACGTCGGTTTGGATGAATTGAACAAATTGGCGCTCTTACGTATTCTTGAAAGTGGTCGACTGATTTCGATGAGTTTCCGCTCCTGGGATCTGTATGAATAACCGTCTGTGAAAACAGCAACGAAATTAGAGAAACCGCGATATATGATATTCGCTATGCAAACCGATCGAAAGAACAAATTGGACAAAACATTTAATCACTTTGACAATTGTAAACTATCAAACATACGACTACATTTAAATTCAAAATCTTATCCATATGACTTGAATCTGGATTTTGATAAGAACAAGTATGCGTCGCTTTACGATATGTACGCAAACTTTCGAAAATCATATTACGGACACGGTGAACCTCTGCTCGATATGTTAGAGTTCTTATCATGTGGTCCGTTTGCGGTCATAGATTGCTCGCGTCAGAACGAATCTCTAAAGAGTGCCACGACTGATGTTAGGATAGATTTCGAATGCAAAGATAACGTGCCGCTCACTACAACTGCTTACTGCTTGATTATACACGATCGCATAGTCGAATATAGCCCTCTGACAAATGTAGTATGCAGAATAAACTAATACAGTAAAAATCTCTGCTGAATGTTCAGTCTCTTCGAAACTGTCGATACAGCAAAATGGCTCACCTAACGTTCGTAGACTTGCAAGGTTTCAAAACGGACTCGAATGATTTTATCGTAAAAGAGGTGGCTGTCCTCACGCAAGGAAAAAAGTTAGTGCATTGGATATTTGAACCTCCATTTGGATTGCATCGTCTAACGACTAACGAAAAACGTGGTGTTTGGTGGTTAACGAAAAAACACCATGGAATCAGATGGACGGATGGTTACGTACCCTACGCGAAGGCGAGCAGCCTGTTACGAACCGCGTTGGAATGCGCTGACAGAATTTTAGTTAAACGATCGGAAAAGAAGAGATGGTTGTACAATTTAACTGGAATGGAAGCCTTCGATGTTGAAACGGATTTAGAAGACAGAGAAATACCGAAATTGTCTATAATGAGTGAAGGACATTACAGATGTACGTTTCACGATGGCGTTTGTGCCATAGAAAATGTGTTCAAAATATATACGCTATTTCATGTAGAAATGCTCTAGAAACTGTTTTTGAAATATGAAATAAACATGACGTCATGGTACAGAAATGCTGCATCATCAATAAATTCCTTACATGATAAGGGGTGATGGAGGGGAGTGGATTCGATATAAAACGGAAATTTGCGATACAGCGGTTAGAAGATTGTTAGATTTTGACTAATTTAAACGTCAGCGATGTGGACTGCTGCTGAAGTTGCTCGAGGAACGGGGGAGAAATTTTTAGATGATAATTACACATTGCGGCCAGTTTCCAAGAAAATGCGTACATGGTAAGATGTTCGTTTCCTCGATGTAAAACGTAGCAAAAATATGCATCATTCTTTTCATATTCTTTTCATTTACACAGTGAAACCAATGATTCGCCCGAATTAAAATCGAGCCGCGGAGTATGTATTTTGGGACGGAGATATCCTTTGACGACTACCTGGTACAAGTATTTAGATATTGGAATAAGAATTGGTCGTCGTTGTGATGTGGAATTGGCTATTGGAGATAACCGCGGCAATGAAATCCAGTTTCCAATGTTTACCTGGAAAAAGCTATCGGAGAGAAAGATGGACATTTTACGGAACTTTGAAATAACGTCTAGTGATCCGATACGTGTTTGCGATATAACGATTGAGTTTCGCTGCGTGGACGATGTTAAAGTCGCGAAACTCTCCACTTCCATCAACGCCTTGTTCCTCACGGAAAAAACGATTTGTAGAATGTTTGATTTCGAATACTGTATCAATTATATGTACTTGTATATATGTATTATATATGTATATCATATGTGGCATATGTACTATATATGTATATCATATGTGGCTTTCCGAGAATACATTTCTCGTCGAGCGCAGATATGAAACTTTTGTAAAATTAATACATAATGTAAAACCAAATGATATTGTAAGAACAATTACCGAAGATGAAAATTTTGAACGTCATTCATTGATTGATTCTGAATTGTTAGCCTTAGGGTTGAATGTAATTCAGCATGATGATCAAATAAAATGATGTATTTACAATTGAATATTATTTCTTTCTTCATAAGCGCGAATCACTGGTGGCAGGTGCGGGTAACACAGAACGTTTAGCTTGCAGTTTTTGACTTTGTAACCGTGCTGATTACATACGACCACATAGACGATGAAGGGGCGATCCCCACTCATGGAAGGCCTGAATCCTCCATTTCTTCGTGAAGAGGAGAATTCAGGATAGTCGCGACATTTGACACGTGCGCACATCGATCCCCACTCGATATCCGATCGAGGGAGATCGACGCGCGTACTATGAGCTAGTCAAGGGATACCCCTTATCAGAAGCCGGGAATCGTTCCTACAAGGAGGAGAAATTAGGAGAAGCACCCTACCACAAGAGGATGCGTGCGCATCGATCTCACTCGATCCTGGATCGAAGGAGCTCGATGCGAGAACTAGGATCGGCACTCTACGTTTGGAAGCGACAGCGACAGCACGTTCAATTCCTTCAGCGAAAACCGGTATCCAATCAAGTGATCAAACCGATCAAGTAACTTAGTCAAACCGCCTAACTTACTCTCGTTGCATACGCGCCTCAAACCGAGGAGTCACGAGCACAAACCGAGCCGTGGCACTGCTACATTGTGACTTGTAACGACGCCCAATCCGGCGTGACCATGTAGTAGTCAAAAGCAGTAAATTCACGAAAGTTTGCAACGAGAGCGAGTCTGTGTCTTTTGCTAAAGGAATCGAGCGAGAGGTGAGCGTTTTCTGGTAAGTTGTCACAGTAGGATTCCGCGGAAATTACGATCGGATTCGCACTGTTGAAATCAGGCGTCCGTCACCGGAAAACACCTATAGCTCACACTCGTGCCCTTTGGTGAACTTCTAGGTGTCACAACCTGATTTCGGCTTCGTGCACGTCTCCACCAGAACATCTCCTCTGAGAAATCGGCCGAGTGGGAAGGTGCTGCGACAAATCCTCAATCACGTTGATAGCTACGAACACGATCGGATTCGCACTGTTGAAATCAGGCATCCGTCACTGAAGAACACCTATAGCTCACACACGTGCCCTTTGGTGAACTCCTAGGTGTCACAACTTGATTTCGGCTTCGTGCACGTCTCCACCTGAACATCTCCTCCGAGAAATCGGCCGAGTGGGAAGGTGCTGCGACAAATCCACAATCGTGCATTTGATCACGAAGTAAATCCTGAACGCGCTCACCACTTCTCCAAACCGTGTGTATTCGGTTTCAAGCGTAGCAGTCTCTTAAGAAACACGTGCAATCTCGTGTGAATGCGGATAGGCATTCAGACGTCTGTGTACAACCAACTTTGGGGTTTTCCTAAGGTATATCTCGCAATCGCTGCCCTGTCATACTCGCATTGATAGATAAAGCGTGCCAAGCCCGTTGTTCACGTTGCCATAGATAATATTGATTTCAAAATATCGTTAATTTGCGATAAATCAACGGACGAGTGTCTCTAGTTTCATATCTGTATAGGCCATACATATATATGTTATATCCTCTGCGAACTCATTGCGATACTAGGTCGTCGTCAAGTTTGACGGAACATATATATCTATAAATTCTACTCTTGACGAAATCATCGTGATATCCGTCGTTACTAAATTTGACAGAATATATTTCATTAATTACCAGATATATCAGAGTTTCCAAATTCTTTAATCACCTCTCAGAATACTTCGCTATCCAGTACCTGGAGGCACGAGCCCTCAGTTTCTTCCATTTACTCCAAACATCCGAGCTGAAGTTAAAATTTAGTGTCTATCAAGAGACTAAATTTTAACACGGTTACAACTTTGTCCCTGAAACAACATATCGGTATCTCGAATATTCCACCGCGAAAAAGCGCATTCCTTCACGTATGCCCTTGAAATAGAGTATCCTGTAGCCATGGTTCGATCGCGAGTCGGTATGGATTTGTGATGATCTAATCTTCCGCGAATAATATATTTGCAAAGAATGCATTTCATCGCGTATGACATTAAGATGGTAAAACAGAACGTTTAGCTTGCAGTTTTTAAATTTGTCCTCGACTCGCGAAACTTCGCGAATCTTTGCACGTGTCTTTGAAATAGATCCATTAGCGCACTTTAAAGGGGTGTGGGCAGCAGATTAAATGGCGCCTCGAAAAGGTGTTCAATCAAAAATGGGCGGAGGTAGGGCCTTATTAACTAATTAAAAAACACAAAGAGGGGCAGCCAATTAAAAAACAAAATGGCGCCTTGAAGGGGGTCGTCAATCAAAAGTGACGTCACACTCCCCCACCCACGAGGCCCCGCCCCTCGCTTCTCCCGTCCCCGCGCCCCCCTGAAATCCCCCTGTTCCAGAACCGGCATACCTTAACTACTCAATAGCATTGGGCTAACGATCCCGTCCAACTCGGCGCCGGCTGCACGCACTAGCCAGACGACGCTCAAATGGACAGGGGCTGAAGGATCAGGGTAACAGCCCCTGGATTCCGCCACGACCTTCAGGGGCCTGGAGGCCGTTTAGGACGACGGAATCAGTCGGGTTCCCGAGTGTACTGAGACCCGACTGCGCTCCAGAGCCATCGAGGGATGCCAGTACCGACACGCCACCAAAGTCGCCGAGAGACACGGCTGGACGACCGCCGATGACGAGCGCGCCGATTACGCGATTCGAATGTGGTCGCCATAGAGCGCCGCGTGCCGCCGACCAATGAGGTGAGGCTGGGGGAAGCGCGTAAGCCAACGCGTGCGACGAGCTCGCTTATTTCGTCCTATTTCGTCTTCGAACCACGTGCGGAACGGTACGGTAAGCGCTTCCTCCTTTACCTCACGCTCGTGGATAGGATCTTGTGTATTAGTCGGGTTACCTGGTGGTTGCCGAACACCCCGTCTTTCGAAATAGCATAATTAGCGGTAATTCGTATCTTCGTGGGTTATCTAAACGAGTAAAGAACATCTAGTCGCGAGCACGTTATAACGCGCATTGTGTTTTGATCGCTGCTGGTTAACGCTTCGCGTCGAAGAGGTCGAGCCCATCGCGACCGCGTCAAGACTGTCCAAACATCGTTTCCAAAGTCGCTTTTGTGCGAATCGCGACGGAATTTGGCCTAACGTGAACGAAATTAACATGTGTTAGCGAAGACGTAGTTCTCGTGTCGGTTACCGGCCACCCCGGTGGCCTTAGACGCTACGGCAGCTCGGCAGCTTACACCGAATTTTGTAAAATCTCTTGCGTACAATATACTGTGTTATTTTAAATGAGTGGCGTTTCAATTCGCCCCGTCTTGCCGTGAGGACGGTTTTCCCGGGCTTCCTTTTCTCGGCAACGATTCACGCCTCTCTCCGCGATTTTGCATTCACACGCGCTCGCGTGTAGCGGAGTACAGTAATGCCTCGATAAATGCACAAGCTCGGATTGAAAGTGTGCATTTATCATGGAGATCCCACATCGTTTGATCTTATTTACGGCACAATTCAGCACAAATATAGCACATTACGGCACAAAAAAGAAAAACTGAAAATTCGAAAAGTGCGGGGCTATTAAAAATTTTGTTTTGTTCTATTATCTTGAGTACGCTTTAACTTACAAACTTGCTGTTTACGGCACAATTCAGCACAAATATAGCACAATACAGCACAAGAAAGCAAAACTCAAAATTCGAAAAGTGCGGAGCTAACTTCACACACATGACTAGCCGGGTATTATCGCAAGTTCATTCGAAACTTTTCTAAACTCGCTAAACGAAGAAAGACACCCCATTTCATTGGACGTAAAACAAAACAGGTTAGACAAGCGCTGTCAAGATCAGTACCAGGATCGGACTTCCCTACTGCGGTCGCGTCGGGGTTCTTATACGCGTTATCTCGCGTTTTCTCTTGTGAGCGCTGTCACCCTGCGGTCGCCACCTACCGGTCGGAGCGCGTACTCAGCTTCGTACTCATTCGTAACGAACGTTTCGTTACAAGCATACTAACCAATCGTACTTATACAATAATAAGGTAGATGTATTCATAGGACTAGATATCAAGGATATAACAACCGACATAGTTAAAACTAAACGACTGATCAAATTAATCATGAAACACTGCGACTCTAACAGCTATTTACAAGATGAAATGAAGAATGTTTTTTAGGTGTCTGCCTCCGATTGTTTTGATTTTTGGATATGTTTTGAAGGACCGAAAAATAAGATATACCTACTTTTTATTTTGTCCCCTTTTCATATTTAGGGGGTGAAACGATATAAAGTTTCAGCTGCAATAGGCTATCTCCAAAACTATCATAGATAGAAGAAATCTTTTTAAGAAAAAGTTTCATGGTTTTCTATCTGCATATAAAATCTGACCCAAAATTTTGTAAAAAAAATAATTTCTTTATAATAAAGAATTTGTTTCTAACATTATTTTAAAAGTAATCGCAGTTTATAGAATAATAAAAACGAACATATTTTTTTTTCTGAATCTATTGATGTATAACATGTACCTGATTATATATGTGTGTTGTTTGCGAAAAACAATAGCTATAACCTATAACAAATTTGACATGATCGCGACCCGGCGCGGCGTATCTGCGCGATAGATACAATACACCCCCGCTCAGAAGTATGTGGACACTAAATATCTAATAACAGTTGCAAATCTATTAATATCAATTGTATTAATTATCTTTCGATATGTTTATGTTGTATTAGCGAATATATTTTATTAATAGTCTTTCTTTAATATCACATGAGTAATGATAAAAACCTTTAGAGATAACTAGATAATATTATCATGTTTTTTTACCAAACTTGGATACTATTAATTTCTTCATTGTATCCGAAGTAATATCTCATTTATTTTGTAATATTTCGCCATAAATGTGTTTGATATATTGAACATTCTTTCTGAACTTTTCTATCTAAACGATCCCATAGTTCCACTCAAGAATTGAATATGGCAGTCGAAATATTTAAAACAATTAAATATTGTTAAATACACATCCAATATAGAATTTAGCAACAAAAGTTGTATAGTAATAATTTACGATGTATATTAATTATTCATTGGAAGTAGTACGTCACCACATATTTCTAAGCGAGGGTGTACGTGTAATATGTATACGCAAAAATATAAAAGACAATCATAGTACAAGATATATCAATAGATGCAGAAAAAAATGTATGTTCTTTGCTATTATACAAACTGCGATTACTTTTAAAATAATGTTATAAACAAATTATTTTTTACAAAATTTAAGGCCAGGTTTTATATGCAGATAGAAAAGCACGAAACTTTTTCTTAAAAGGTTTACTTCTATCTATGATAGTTTCGGAGATAGCCTATTGCAGCTGAAACTTTAGGGGGTCGTTTTACCTCCTAAATATGAAACAGGCGAAAATACAAAAATACGTATATTTTATTTTTCGCTCCTTCAAAACATACCCAAAAATCAAAACAATTGGAGGCGGATATCTAAAAAACATTCCTTGTGAGAGTCGAAGTGGTCGTAAAAAATTTAAATGCCTACTAATCTGTGAAACAATAATGCGACAAACTAACTTTTTTTATTGTTTAGTTTTTTTTAATACAAATTTCACTAACATATTGGTGAGGGTTTCCTGATTAAAATGAGACCAAACACGATATTGTTATGACAATTGGTTATGATACTAGGCTTGTAAATGTTTTCTTTTACTCTTTTTCGGCTGTCTGTTCCTATGCTCTGTCGACGTCGGCAAATGTAAGAATATTTCGACTTCAGTAAAATGGCAACAGCGCAGCGTGGGGAAAGGATAGACGCTGTTATGCCAGAATGACAACGTCGCAATGTATCGACATTCACGTTAGCAGTCGTCCTCAGTAACCGCCATCTCATACTGATTTCCTGAACTAAATTTGGTACGCGACTTGCTCTACCATTATCAACAAAATGGCGGAACTCGATTTTGGGAATGCCTTTACGATTTTTCGCTTTTTACGCCCAGTTTTGCCGATAATGTCACCTCGCTGCATTACCCGTGTCTATCCCCTTAACGCGACACCTTATATTTTTTAAATGCCACCTTATATTATTTTCTCGATACAAGATGAATTTATTTAATATTTTTCTATATCAATGTGGTTTGGTAAAAAATAACAACAGATCAGATCGTCTTATAACTTTGAAAACTCAAAATTTACATCTTAATACATATCTTTCAGAAATATGGGTTCAATTTACCGTTTAGTTTGTTAGATATGATCACTTGAATTTCGAGATTTTTCGTCGAATTTGACAGGAGGCTTATGGCAGCCGACGGAAAAAAAGAAACTTTGTAATGATACTTTAGTCTGTAAAAAAATTTGTACAAGGCAGATCGAAACCAAAAATGAATGGAAAGTAAATTAATAAATGTAGAATAACATATTTCAATTTTGCCAAACTTGCTCGTTTAGTACCAGAGCAATATGCATTAGAAAAAGAAGTCGAGTACGATATTTTTTCATGCAGATTTCTGTCTCGGGAACGTAACAACATCGCATATAAACATGGTTATATTTCATGATTGCTTTGAAACGTCAAAAAGAATTTGGAACGTCAATCTCTCACTCGTAACTTAACCTGACGAAAATTGAAATGCGAAGTTGCCTTATCCTCGATTTCACAACTCATACGCTGAATAAAATAATACTTAAAAACTAATTGCAACTGTAATTGTATCAATTACTACTTCTTTTTTTATTAAAAATCATAATCAAATAATAATTTAAGAATTTTATTACAAAATATATATCGTTATTAATACTTTCTATATTTGAGTTTTGTTTTGACTAGTACAGTTGGGAAAGGACCACTTTAAGAAGAAACATTTTTTTTTTAATGAATAATATCCCAAAATTTCTTTAAAAGCCCACTTTTGATATGAACAAGTACTATTTACATATTTTAGTTTTTACCTCGTATAAACTTCAACAAAAAATGTACATTTGGTTTCCTTTTTCTAAACGTAACTGTACGTATTTTGCGAATGCTTCATGGTCATGCGAAATTATACCGTGCAATAGCGTTCAACTTTTCCGTGTACCATTTTTTTTCTATTTTTAATCAAAAAAGCGACACAATCCATTTCAATTACGAGACTCGCCCTATATAATCCTGATACATGATGTCACAATAGGGAACGGAATGGAAACGGAAGAGGTAAATTTCGCTTTCGATAAATCAACGTATCCGAGAGACAATAGAAAAGTGCTTGATCCGCGTATAGATGACAGGTATTATTGGGTTGTCCTGAAAGTCAGTGACTTGCACTCAGTTATTTTGTGTGTCATACAGGGTGACACAGAATTTTCGTGAGAACCGGAAATGGAGTGTAGCTGAGAAAATTCTGAACAACAATTTCCGTTGTAAAAATGTCGTAAGGTGCTTCGTTTTTGAATTATTAACGAAAAACCATCGACCAATCTCAGCGCCCGAGTAGCGCGCGCTCAGTCGCGAGAGGAGGGGCCGGTGGCTGGCCCAATGGCTGACCCAATCGTCCTGCCTCGGGCCCGCCTCTCGCGCGCTATGATTGGTCGATGGTTTTTCGTTAATAATTCAAAAACGAAGCCCCATCCGACATTTCCGCAAAGGAAATTGTGGTTCAGAATCGTTTCAGCTACCTCTCACTACCGGTTCTTACACTAATTCTGGGACAGCCTGTATAAATAGACAAGCTAATTTCTTAGATGTTAATATTGTAACAGTAACGGAGCAAAATGAATCGTACGGAATTCGATAATGTAACATTAGACATAAAATAGTGTGTACGTATTACTTATTAATGAAATAGAAGAAGCTTTTGGGACAACCTAATATTAAAAAGACATGCAATCAGTGTAATAAGTATTCGTACCGGAACCATTTATTTTAAATGGGTTGCTGTACGAATACTTCTTATACTGACTGTACATATATCTCATACATCCCGAGATATTTAAACGACTGCCATTTTTTTGTCCTTCGGTTTACTCTTCCCACTTCTCTGCTTGAAAATATCGCTGAAGGAAAAAAAGCGCAATCACTAACAGATCTCATTTTCCGCTTTTATACGAATGCAACATGCCATTTTCCGTCCTATTTCTTTTCTTCTTCCATTTACCCGTTTCTCATTGTTTGCACGTCCATCCGCGCGCTGAGGGTTCCACACGGTCAACCTCGAAATCTCCAAGCTTTCGATACATCGATCGGCATTTTTTCCGTATTCCATTTTCGTAGAAAATTGCAACGACTTCTATTTGATCAACCTAGAGCTTTTCTTATGTTCGCCATTTGAATTATGCTCGTATTAAATTTTGCAAAAAATTTATTAGGATTTGAATTGTTTGCTGAACGATTTGTCTAACTTTAATAAAACTTGTTGAAATTTTCATTTAAATCCTCTTAATATTAGTATAAAAATGGAATCGTAGGAAAAAATATCAAACTAAGACAATTAAAATTTCTCATTGCGAAGCATTGAAAAACTATCTCAGGATGACCATCTCAACACGAAAATAAATAAAAACGTTTGTTATAATTGCTCATAAATAGAATTAACTTTTACTTACTGCTTTTAAATCCCTACTCAGAGCAAACAAATATCGAAATCAATTTATAGTAAGTAACAAAAAAAAAAGTATACAGTGTCAAAAATCGGTGCTAATAATAATGTATAGCGAAAAAAAATTTTTTTAATTATAAACATCGAAAAAAAAATAGTAATTATGGAAAGCCCACTACCGGACCGGGCTTTAAAGTTGCAGGATAGATAGAAGTTTAAAAAAGAAAATCGAAGGATGCACACAGTTTTAAAAACACGATTGAAAACTTAAAATTAAAAAATCTCGATTAGAAACGCTTTAAATATTTTTTTGTATTTTTTCTCTAAAGGCCATCTAAATACGAAAATTTTGAACAAGAAAACAATTGAATTTCGATCATTATTAAGAAAGTTATGAGTAAAAAAAAGAGCGGTTTTTTTAACAATTCGATATTTTTTGAACCAGTGATAAAAATAAACTCAAAATTTAAACTAAAAAATACCAAAAAATTAAGAAAATTACAAAAAAAAAATGTTTTCAAACCGTCCGATTTGGGGTGGAATGTCCCATATACTTTTGTTTCTTGTTTTACTTTTAATTTGGTTTGATTTTAATATCTTCAACAATATGGTGATGTTTATGCAAAAGTTCAAATTTTGTTAGCTCTTTTTCTCATATAAAACTACATACACTTTATGATGAAATGAAAAGAAGCGGAAAGGTATTTTTAAAGGAAATACGTTAATTTTGAAAAATGTCTCTCACAATGCTCATTTTCCAGAATATTTTTGAGCAATATACAATAAAATTCTAAGATACTAAGAAAATTAAAGTTTTCTTGTCTACATTTCTGTTCTGGGATAATAATATTCTCTTGTCTTCTTTGTTTGTATTTATCGAGATATCAATTTTTGTAAGAATAGTGAATGTGTGACATCGCCAAAACGATCGATACTCATAGACACATACATTTCTACACGTCGAAGGCACAGTTTTCTGTCCTTTCGATTGTTCCGGCGGCAGTCTTGTATCGTCTGTCCGCGTAAATGCACGCATTAAAGTCTATTTAGTTACCCATATCCGTAACGTGTCAATGCCGTATCCGTTCAGTTCCGTACAATTAGAAGTAGATATATCTTCCAATTTCATCAAACAAAAGTGAATAGATTTTATACTTCAATAATTTATAATGAAAACAAGCATGGGGATTGTCACATTACCTCATTGTCCTCTATTAATTACTGTAGACATGAATACAATTAAAGAAAATGTTGATAGTAATTCTGATTTTGACACAAATCTGCACAATTGTCAAAACCAAATTACAGGCTCATATCAATCCACAGTTTTATCCAACAGTTCTTAAATAGGACCAAATAGCTACATTAAGATATTCATTACATTCGACGTAAGTATAATATTCGTATGAGAATGTTTAAGTAGTAATATTAATTTAGAACATGCAAAGGTGAAGAAAAGTATTGCACAAGTTATTTATCAATAATTATTTATGAATCTTTAAACAATGATAAAAATAACAAAAAAATAAAGGAATACTACTACACAAGTACTATTAAAAAAAGTAAGCTTATAATACGATTAACACTAAATCTACTAACGTTAATTTGTAAAAAAAATTGATATCTCGATAAATACAAACAAAGAAGACAAGAGAATATTATTATCCCAGAACAGAAATGTAGACAAGAAAACTTTAATTTTCTTAGTATCTTAGAATTTTATTGTATATTGCTCAAAAATATTCTGGAAAATGAGCATTGTGAGAGACATTTTTCAAAATTAACGTATTTCCTTTAAAAATACCTTTCCGCTTCTTTTCATTTCATCATAAAGTGTATGTAGTTTTATATGAGAAAAAGAGCTAACAAAATTTGAACTTTTGCATAAACATCACCATATTGTTGAAGATATTAAAATCAAACCAACTATTTCTCTATCATGATGGGTAAAACACTTTTTTCAATTAAATCCAAAAATATTTTATGTGGAATTAAATTGAATAACGCATGAAATAATTGAATATAATTCATATATTGTATATGAAAACTGTGTATAAATGTTTGTAAACAGTCATTTAACCAGTCGTGGTAGGTTTAGTGCCAATCTTAAAGTGCATTCTAAGAAGAATGTTGGTAAGTAGGGAGCTGCTGATTTTGCAATATATACCTCTCTTCTAATTTGGTTATTAATGAAAAGATATTAGTCTTTACAAAATGTTGGTCTGCAGAGTTAAAAGTTTTAACACTTTGTGCCATTAGTGAGAAAAAGGTATCGATGGGATGAATGGCATTTTCTTCATTCTTATTCTGCGTTAAAAATTTTGTTATATTCTGTGGTGTGCTTTTTGTAGGTGCATTTTCTGTAGGCATTATCCTTTTACGCTTACACATTACTAGCTGAGTTAAAGGACTGTAATCTTCTATCATTGCTTTCTTTTCTGACTCAATTACATTTTTACTACTACTGATATCTTTAATACATTTAATATCTTCATCTGACTCCATAATTTCCTTTTTTTCTAGTTTTCTTTCATCATTATCACTACAAATATTTCTAAAATATTTATTGTTTTCATTTGCCTCTATAAATCTTCTTCTTCCTAGTTCTATAAAGTTATTAAAGCTACTGAAATCCTTTACGTCATCATTTATTTCCATAATTTCTTCTGTTTTTAGTTCTTGCAGATTATTAACATTTTCCATATTGATAGATTTAACATCTTCATTCGCTTCCATAGTTTTTCTTCTTTTTGGTTTATTTGGATTAACACTACTACTGATATCTTTAAAATATTCAGCATTTCCAACTACCTCTGTACTTTTTTCTCTTTTCGATTCTTTTACACTGTTATCATTGTGGATATCCTTACTAGGTTTAACATCTTCATCCAACTCTATTTTTTCTATTTTCGGTACAATTATATTATGACCACTACCAATATCTATGAAATATTTTACATCTTCATCCACTTTTATAATTTCTTTTCTTCTCGATTCTCTTAAATCATTATCAGAATTGGAAATCTGAAACCATGCATTTTCATTTGAGTTTATACTTTCTTTTCTTTTTGATATTCTCGTATTATTATTGCTACCAATATTCTTAAAACATTCAGCATTTCCAACTACCTCTGTACTTTTTTCTCTTTTCGATTCTTTTACACTGTTATCATTGTGGATATCCTTACTAGGTTTAACATCTTCATCCAACTCTATTTTTTCTATTTTTGGTACAATTATATTATGACCACTACCAATATCTATGAAATATTTTACATCTTCGTCCACTTTTATAATTTCTTTTCTTCTCGATTCTCTTAAATCATTATCAGAATTGGAAATCTGAAACCATGCACTTTCATTTAAATTTATACTTTCGTTTCTTTTTGATACTCTTGTACTATTATTACTACCAATATCCTTAAAACATTTAGCATTTTCTACTACCTCTGTATTTTTTTCTCTTTTTGATTCTCTTACACTATTATCATTGTGGATATCCTTAACAGATTTTACATCTCCATCTGTCTCTATTATTTCTTGTATTTTTTGTACTATTATATTATGATCACTACCGATATCCTTGACAAATTTTACATCTTCATCCACTTCCATAAATTCTTTTATTTTTTTTCTTTCTCTTAAATCGTTATTGTCACTTGAGTCCTTAAACCATTTGTTTTCATCCACCTTTATATTTTCTTTTTTTTTTAATACTTTCGTATTATTATTACCAGTGGTATCCTCAAAGTATTTAATGTCCATATCTGTGTTTATGATTTCATTTCTTTTCGATTTGTTTCCTCTTGATTTTTTCTTTTTTGCAGCTCCATATTTTCCATTTACAATAAATTTATTCATAAAAGACATATATTTTTCATAAACGCAGATACGTCTTCCACCTTTCGTGCTTACAGGTTGTTGTCCGTTGACATATCTGCGATAGTTTTGCTTTAAGCTTCTCCAGCGTTTACTACAGTTTGCACCTATAGAATAAAGTAAATATTTTGATGCACTACAAATTACACTTACAGTCTGCATTATATTGTTATAAATAAGATATTAATATGTGTAATTATTTTACTGTAAAATAAACAAAGATGATAATGAATTCTAAGACTATCATACAGTTCTTTATTACTTAATGCAAATAGTTTGCATTGATATCTCATTCATAATGAAATTATTAATGCTATGTTAACACTATAAATATTGAACTACATCACTTCTATGATTTTGTACTATCATAAATATTTGGAAGAAGCAAAACAATAAACTATCTCACTATTCTCATTCAATTCAATGCCAATAGTATGCCACCCGTCGTTTCTAAGAGTGGTGTCCCCATATTCTGGAATGTTGATGTCGTAGAGCTCAGGTTTACGCTTCACTAATTTGATTAGTAATTTATCTGTAGGAGAAAGACGACCCATTAATGTAGTTATTAGTAAATTACATTAATATAGCATTACTTTACATTAATATTAGTATAGTAATTTATATTACTAAATTACATTAATATTACATTAATAATATGAAAATAAAATACTTTTTTCATAGTCCCAACCGTGTGTTTTCTTATTATCTTCCATTGCAGATATTAATAAATAGATCCGTACAAATGATCGAAAACCATTACCGCTACAGTATCTACCTTTGGCGGGAAATTGTATACAGAACACGTGTAGAGCAGTGTAGAGACCTCTTTCATGAATCATAGAACAACCGCCAGATGGCCTGAAAGATCAAGATCGATTGTTTTCCATAAGTTATAGATCAATGATTAATTCGTATATTACATTACAATTAAGTTGTTAGATGGCGCATTTAAGGTTTTTTTTTTTAGTTTCACTAATTTATTTTAAGTGCTGTGACATGGATTCTCAAACATACAAAAAGTATGTTTGCTATCTTTATTTTATTGTTTATAAAGTTTTAAGGCCGAAATTGCAAAATCAGGTCTTGGAGTCGCATCCGCCAAAGTGTAATGAATATATTAAAACCAGAATTATTAGAAAATATTGGTTCTTTGCTTCGATATCCTGGAAAAAAAATCATGCTAGCCTAATCGTCCTGTCCTCGTCTCTCCTGCAATTTTTGTATCGCTCTCTCTGTCCTTATCCCGGAGTTTCCTACTTTTTCCGCAACTGTCGCTGAAGTCAACTCGGAGTTTGGCTCTGGGTCCTGCGCACCCTTAAGGGTTGCAACTCCGAGTTGACTTCAGCGACAGTTGCGGAGAAAGTAGGAAGCTCTGGGGCAAGGATAGATAGATCCTTGTCTCTCTAATGATGCTGTGACAGAGAGGGAGATACATCAATCGGAGGAGAGACAAAGACAGAATGATGTCAAACGTTTGCAATTTTCCAAATAGTTATTGTAATTTTATGAGGCGAGGAAGCGACCCTTCCGGCTGATTTTTTTTTTAAACTGTTCCTTATAAAATACCTTTGTGGGGGACAGTTACACATTTTGCAATTCGCTTTTGAAACGTGCTAAAAATACGTTTAAAGACAAGAAATTTGTTGTGGATCTTTTTCCAAAAATCTGTAACTGTCCCCCGCAACAGCATTTTACAAGGAACAGTTTGAAAAAAAAATCAAAAAGGTTGCTTCCTCGCCTCATAAAATTACATTGGTGGTGTCGCTACGATTGAGACGATTCATATGCCAACATGGCTGCCTCAATATCGTGCTTTCCACCGCAGCGCTGTCGTCGTCTTCCTTTCTGTTACCGTGTCGACCATCTAAACACGCTTTTCAACTTGGTTCGCAGGTATCTTAGTCGGGCCGGGTTTTTTCGCGCACGCGCAACGAACATAGCATCAATGAAGTATACGCACGACTAAAAAGGTGTATCTTAATTACCCCTGCATAATTTTACAAATATATTCATGATTTATGGACAAATGTAGGACAATATATAAAGACAATATATAATTATAGACAATATATAAATAATAAGGACAAATATATTCATGATTTTCGCGCTCATAGCCACAATAGCCATAGCATCCCACACCTGTTACCCTGGATACGACACTGTTGACGGTCATTCTGGCAGTACATGGGCGAAAAAACTTGGCCTGGCTGGTATCACTGATCGTAGTATCGTACATAAGATATCGCTAGTTCGATCCCAAGCTGCTGTGTATTTTTTTTATTCTTATTTTATACTTTGTTCGGTTGCCGAATATCTTGTATAATTTATAAAAAAAAATTTTTGATATAAGAGGTAATATGAAATATAAAATACAAACAAATAGCCGAATACTTTCCTATTTCGCTCTATGTATATCGTGTTTGGTCTCATTGTAATCATAAAAATCTTACAAATACACTGGAAAAAGTTAGATTTAAAAAAATTAATAAATAAAAAAGTTTTATTGTTACATTAGTATTGTCTCGCGCCCGCCGATATGTTTTGGTTCCTAGCTTCGTGCCTTGGATCTCTCTCTCTCTCTCTCTCTCTCTCTCTCTCTCTCTCTCTCTCTCTCTC
>NW_026533123.1:82068-82702 GCF_026283585.1 Hylaeus volcanicus | reverse complement strand
CTCTCTCTCTCTCTCTCTCTCTCTCTCTCTCTCTCTCTCTCTCTCTCCTCGCTCCTCTCTCTTTCGCTTTCCTCTCTCTGTCTCTTTCTATGTTTGCGCTCGGCTGGAGCCGCACGTAACTTAGAATCGCACCTCGGCTGGTTATTATACCTACATACATTGTATGTGTAACCAAATGTTTCGATCAGCTTCGAATCCGTCCAAAGTTTGAAGGCGTCGACGAAGTAGAAAGAGACAGTTTGATGAAGAAGAAAGAGAGACTGACAAGGGAACGGGCCCAGATATGACGCTAATTTTTTGATGAGCCTTTGCACAGTGGAAAACTCAAGCGAATGATATTCAATTTGGTAATTATAGAGAACAGGTACATCCTCACCGATTTCTAGGATTTTTGAATATGTTGTAGAAATCAACATTTTGAACAACTTTTTCCTATACATATAACCGTCGCTCGGCCTTAGTTTCCGAGATATTTGCAAAACACCATTCCTACTACTACAATGAATATTGCGTATAGCAACGCGTCTGTGACAGCGTGTGTGTAAGCGTTCAGTCGTCGATTGTTTAGGCTCGGAATATCACATACGCGACTGTGAGTCTGTATGCGTTAGCTATCATTCGCTGGTCGGCTCGT
>NW_026533123.1:36971-72068 GCF_026283585.1 Hylaeus volcanicus | reverse complement strand
AAATCATCTACCGCATAAAGAACCTCAACCACCGCCAATATACCTTGTCGACGTCATTGACATACAAACGCTGTTAGGATTTCTAGAAAAATTCCACACTTATCAACTAAAACAGGAAAAATCGTTCCGCATCGTATTGCGTAATGTTCATCACTCAACTGACCTAGACGAAGTAAAGGAAGAATTTCTAAAACTCGGGCACGAGGTAATCAATATCAGTAACATTAAACATAGAATCACGCATAGCCCTCTTTCGTTATTTTACATTGATCTCAAACAAAAACATAATAATAAATCCGTCTATAGTATCGATCGAATTAAAAACACTATAGATATAATAGAACCACCACATAAAAAAACGGAAATAGTCCAGTGCAAAAGGTGCCAAAGACATGGTCACACGCAGAAATACTGTAACCGCCAATTTCGTTGTGTAAAATGCGCCGGTACACATTCAACAGTCGAATGTACAAAATCGCTTGATACCCCTCCAAAATACGTTCTTTTTGATGGCAACCACCCCGCGAACTACAAAGGATGTCCAGTCTACAAAGAGTTACATAGGAAAGTGTTTCCAAGACTTAGACCCAAAGAAAATTTGAATACATATACAAATCCTGAAACTAATGTAATGGGTAATATCCAACGTCACATCCATTCTCGTACTTCCTATGCACAGGTGGTACAAGGAAGACCAACTAAAATAGACCATACCAAAAATCATGGAAACTCCGAAAATAACTCTTACATTACTGAAAATTTCTGTAGATTAGAGAAACTTATTGAAAAGCAAACTGAACAAATAAATAATTTATTATCACTATTGACAATAATTGTAAATAAACTAACACTTCATCCAAATCAATGACGACCCTACGTATTGCTCTCTGGAACGCCAACGGCTTAGTTCAGCATAAAAATGAACTAGAATTCTTTTTAAAAAATCATAATATTCAGACCATGATGATATCTGAAACGCATTTTACCGATAAAACATACTTCAAAATCCATGGTTATAAAGTATATTATACGTTACACCCTAGCGGCAGGGCGCATGGTGGCACTGCAATCATTGTAAAATCAAGCTTGAAATATTATGAACTTCCCTCATTCAAACAAGATTACCTCCAAGCTACAAGTATTAAGGGGATAGACACGGGTAATGCAGCGCTCTATAATCCGACAAAATCTGGCCCGAAATATGGGTTAGCTTTGCCCACAGATTTTGTCCTTATATGAGCATATTTTTGGCTCAATGAGGACTCATTCCAAAGAGGAAGGTCCAAGGAATGGCGCTCTGGTTGAACGATATTGTGTCGATATTTAATAATATGAGCGTCCAAAGTCGAGCAAAAATCAAGCAAAATACATCCGCAGAATAGTTGTATTTTTAGGTTACTAAAAGGATTTTGTGACTCAAACGACGACCAGACCGCCATTCTTTGGACCTTCCTCTTTCGAATGAGCCCTCATTGAGCCAAAAATATGCTCATATAAGGACAAAATCTGTGGGCAAAGGATTGCATTTCCAAAGACGAATTCCGCCATTTTGACGATAATGCAGAGCAAGTTACGTCACAAATTTAGTTCAGACAATCGATAGGAGATGGCGCTTACTGAAGACGACTGCTAACGTGATGTCGATACAATTGCGATGTTGCCGTTCTCACAACAGCGTCTCTCTACACTGTTGCCATTTCACGGAGGTCGATATCGCGCTTAGCATCCATCGAACTGTTACTTTCTACTTTCGTCATCGCTTCGAAACTCTAGCTTTGCGCTGGACGCTGTTGGATCCCGGTAGGAGTCACTTTTTTTTTTTATTTTTTAGTCCGTTTGTATCATGTTTTGTTATGGAAACTACCTTTTTATATATTAAGATTATTTTTATACAATATTGTGCAATTTTTATGTTTTTTATCGCTTTGAAAACGAAGTCATGATGTGAAAGGAGTTTCTACAAGCTTTTATAAAAACTTACGTCCTTATAGTTTGTAAATAACAATCTAATTATATTAAATAAACATTGCACAACTTCTTTCTTCTTTTTTTTCCTTTTCTTTCTTTCTTTTTTTTCTTCGTTTCTTTTTTTTCTTCCTTCTTTTTTCTGACTTCTTTTTCAATGCGATAAAAAACATAAAAATTGCACAATATTCTATAAAAATAATCTTAATATATAAAAACGTAGTTTCCATAACAAAACATGGTACAAACTGAAAAAAAGGTAAACAAAAAAAGAAGCGACTCCTACCGGGATCGAACCGCTTCCAGCGCAAAAGATCGCCTTCGCAATATGGCACTCTTTTGACTGTACCACGCTGCTTCTATAATACCTCCGACTCTTATACGGTTGACACTCGTCAATCAAAATTTAGCTATTTTTAAAAATTTATTTCTCGAAAACGAAAGAGAGTCGCGCCTTCTCACTTGCAGAGATTATCCTACATACCCTTCTTTACATATGAAAAAATTTGATTAAATAATTCGGGGTACACTAGGCAATGTCTCCTTGTAAGCTATGTGAACGTGGGACCTGACTTAAAAAATTAACTTTTTTTACGGAAAATGATAGTATTTCGTTTGTAGTTTCATCAATTGATAAATAAAAAAAAAATTGTAACAACCTAATACTAAAATTGAAACAAAACACTATCATTTTCCGTAAAAAAAGTTAATTTTTTGGCAATTGGGTGTCAGGTTCACATACCCTAGTAGCACAAAATATTGAATACATATTCATCCAATAAAAGAGATTGAATCTCATTTTAATATTTAAATATACATATGATATTTATTCTAGATTTAGAAAAAAATATTTTTTTTTTAAGTATAAAATGAATATCTATTCAATATTTAGAATGGAATATTTTTTTCCAAATATAAAATATATATTCATCTGATATTCAAATTCCTACCGAGGTAACAAAAATTAAAATAACTTGTTTTAATTGAATCCAATCACAAGAAAGAAAGTAATAAAAGTAAAATCTATGAATAAATGAAACACAATATAAAACTGATTTAATTTTTTTTTGAATCTCCTAATTTTCAAGATTTATTCAACATTGCCCGAATATTCAATACGCATCTTCTAAACATAAATTTCACATTATCCGAATATTTTTTAAACGCTTCTTTTAAAATATTTATGGGAAATAGGAAACATTAATCATGGATTTTTCAGGATATGTAGGTATCAGTTTTTATAATCAATTAGTATCAACTCAAAAATTAATTTGTATTAAACTTCTTTATTTTTATAAATGAAATCAGGGTGTACAGGGTGTATAAAAATTATTGGTCACCACTTTCAGGGTGGATCGGTGGACATTTGCAAAAAAAAACCGTCCTCAAAATCCATTATGATCTCGAAATTTAAGGTCAAAGTTTTTTTTAATTTTAAAAAATTCTACTCGAGGAGTAGGTAAAAAGCTTCAAAGGAGCCACATGCCGGAGACAAACCGTTGTCGCGTAAAAAATTGTTAAAGTTTTCCAAATTTTCGATAGCGCGGAGCAACTCACAAGGCGCCGCAGCGGCGCCCAGGGTCCCCCAACCTAGCTCCTATTTATATATGCACGCGTGGTGGTGAAGTGTGACCGCACTACACAAACGTAATACGCAGCGCGCAACAGAATGCTACTACTTCCTACGCTGAGCATTCAGAATGACTCAAGGAAGAAGTATACAGTATATGTTGTTGAGAAGGAACTATACTGTATGACAATAACGAGCAGCTCCATCTAGTTTTCCTCCGCTGCCGCATATCTAATGGTAATACCATTTCTATGCAGAGAGTAGCTGCTGTAATACCGACCTGCCGAATCGGAGAGGTCACGTGCCGTGTCTACCCCCTTAAGCTGTACATCTTCTGTTGTACTGTATCAAAAATTTGGAAAAAAATTACGGATATTCTACTTTATGGCGTACATGTTTGTGAGTTTTTTCAGAATTTTTCACTGCAAAATGGATTTTTAAAAAATTCGAAAAGTTTAAAAATAATTCTTTTTGATAGAAATTATGAAATGACCACGTTTATATTTTTACACTGTTAGTGTTTTGTTATGGTTATTAATCTATAATTTTTTCAGATTTTTGAAAGTGATGGAATGATGTTGGAAAAATCAAAAACCGGCATTTGTTTACATTATTACGTTAATTTTTTATGTAACCACGTTCATATTGTGACAGTTTTAATAGCTTATTATCGTTATAAATATATAATATCAATATATATAATTCTTTTCAGATTTTTGGAGAGGTGTATCACATACAAAAAAATTATAAATCGATATTTTGTAACTTTTCGTACGCAAAGGAGTAATATATTCGGCTAGTTGATATTATTATTGCATCGTATGGTCGTTATATGCAATATTAAAAATAGTTTTACATGGATTGAACAAGTTAAATTTTTAGAATTACGTTTGGTTATGAATTATCAAATTCCGTATGTAAGTTTTGACTTTTCTCCCGTATCTATTTGAACAATATTCACTTATCTTTATTTATATAATAAAATAAACAGTTCCGGCCATATAAGCACGACTCTTCAAAATAACCTTACTTCGTAAATATTTCCCAACCTTACATTGGCCTTCAATTAAATACGCGAAAGTAGAGCTGCTGATATGCTCCCGAAGCTTTGATCGCGTACGCGAGAATGTTCAAAGAATAACCGTCTAAGTTCCCACACCACAAAGCATATATTTACAACTCTTAATTTAAGTACAGATATTTACAAAACTTATGCACTATTTAAAGTTATTTACAAGTCCGTCAAGTTAAACGCGCCCGAAGCATTTGGTTCGAAGCGAATGCGTTAAAGGAAAACTGAAGCGCAGGTGTGTTAGGAAATTCGAGACAGCTCGCCTAAACATTGGCACATGGACGACAGGGCGTGATGCTGCAACGCCAGGCCCCGTCATAAATAACGTCGAAGGCCCTTCAAGAGCCTTCATTGACGGGGCTACGCAGAGACTTTCCCAGGCCGGGAAAGTCACTTCTTGGTCAGCTATAGTCGTATACAGAGCTTCACGAATAAAATCTCATTGTTAAAGAATATTCGGCGTTTTATACCTTGCATTTATTTAATCGTCTTACAAGTCAGAAGTGGGATGTATCACGTGTCCTTTTCGCGAACATTTGTGTGATCGCGAGTGACACTGTCGTGCAATTTTGACGTTTTCACGCAATTGTGCCAGTGTCAAATTACGGAATAGTGCAGTGACTGTGTTTGTGCCTGGTGTAAAGCGACAAACAATGGGTCGATCAGGTGAAAAATGACAGAAGCGTGCACAAGATTGTTCACGGGGACGTTCGCGCGAACGTGAACAATCCAAAGAGCGAGGATCGCGGAGTGAAGGAGTGCGCGATCATTCGCGGGATGATTGGCGAGGGCGACTCTCGTACGGATCGGAGGATTGTTCTCGGGCACGGAGTGAGTCCCCGAAATATGATCAAGATCGTTCGATAGGTCGAAATGGTTCGCGGAGGCGAAAACGCGACGTGTCGCGAAATGATCGGCGACGATATTCGTGGAATGATACGATGGACGGCGATCGGGAATCGTCACGGGAAGAGTGTCCCAGTGATCGAGTACGAAGTGTGGCGCGAAAAGTGTCGCGTGACCACACGCGCCGTCGGAACAGTTCCTCGTCTGAAGACCTGCGTGTTACGGTGAAACGTCTCCAGCGAGAATTGGAGTGTTCGGCATAGACCGTTGGGAGACGATTTCGCGGTTCCGAAGTTCGATCCGTCGCGAGATGACGCGGACATTGAACAGTGGGTGCGTCAGGTCGACCGACTCGCGCGACGATATCTGTGGAGTGATGATTACACGGTCATCACCGTCGCGCACGGGTTAAAAGGTCATGCTCGTCGTGTGTATGACGAGGAGATGCGTGACGATATGTCATGGGCGGTGGTGAAACGTACCTTGATTCGGCGTTTTAAAAGACCGCTGCCATTCGCGCGTTTGCTGAAAGAAGCAGCGACGTACACGGCGAGTCCCGGGCAACAATTGGGAGATTATTGTTTTGAAAAACTCTCCAAGTTGCGTGCCCTAAAATTGAAGATCCCTGATGCGTGTTTGGAGTACGCTGTCATCAGCGGTATAGGCGACGAGGCGATCGAACGGACGATTCGGTCCAATCGATATGAAGACGTCGACAAGCTATACGCTGTGATGAAGGAGATGGGGTCGATGCTACGAGCGACGCCCCAGAAAATGACGAGTCCACGACCGGCGTTATTTCAACATGGGCCTATGAACAAGATCGAGCCGACGGCTTCTACGTCGACAGCGAAGCCGACATCGTCTATAACGGCGGAGGCCACCCAACGACGGGCGGTTACCTGCTTTAATTGCGGAGAGGTGGGGCACTATTCGGACAGGTGCCCAAGCAGCCCGGTTACCTGCAAGTCTTGCAGCAGGAAGGGACATTTCGACAGATTCTGTTCTAGGTTGAAAGCCATGAATGCGGCATAAGTGAGCGACGAATAGTTTGATGTTTTAACAAACAGACGACGCATGATCAGAGTAAGTACTACTCTTATGAATTAGAGACGATGGCCGTGGAGTTTGTTCTTTGACATTTCCGCGTGTAATTGCTCGTATTAAATTTCACGGTCGTTACGGATTGTAACGTGTTTTGTACGACGTTCACCAAAACGGATTTGGTACCGCGAATTGGACGATGGTGGTTGGAAGTTTAAGACTTCAATTTTGCCATCGAGTATCGCGCGGGCACGAGAAGTAGAAATCCTGTGCCAAGAATAGACATTTATCCGGTAGATGTGACCGAGGCGGATTTGGGTTTTGTCGGCTCCATTGCAAGATGAGCAGTTGTGTCGGGTCCGTAGGATTCTCGCGGAGAATGTGCGGAATGTCGTTATTAAATAATATTTCTCCAATTAAATGTTGAAGGGAGGTAAAATTTACCGACGCCTGGATGACGGACGCATGGCGTGGGTTGTACCGCACGCGGCGCGTTTTCAAATTTGTTGCTCGTACCACGACGATGTAGGATGTCCTGAATACTACGTATTCGGAAAAGGCGCTACGATTAAGACCTTCGAGAAAGGGGAAGGCGTGCGAAGCTGTTTATTGCGGCGGAGCGACTGAAGTCTTGGATAGCGGCGGTCGAATAAACCGAGCTATGACCCAAGAACCGAGTGCACGCATCCCAAACAGGTAATAATCCATAGTTGTGAGGTTTGTTACGGATGTGGTGGCCTTTGATTACAGAGTAGAACCATCTACCGAGTCGACGGATACGAGTTCATCACCGAGAGTTGCCGGAAGGCCGTGAGTTGCAGCAATGATGTCTAGCCGCTGGTGAATGGTCATGACTCTGCTGCTGGGTCAGTAGTGGACGCTGGTCACTACTGAACATCGATGATTTACCTGCCATCGGGCTGGGAGTGACAGCTGGTTGCTCTCAGACGATGAAGAGACCGATACTACGGCAGTGGTGCTAATTTGATCACCACTGCGTGATTGTTACGAACGGCTGGGTCAGTAGTGGACGCTGGTCACTACTGGATGCCTATGAGCTGTTGGGCTGAAGATGACCGGAGCAGTCAACGCAGTACCCGAAAGAGGATCTGGTGATGCCAAGGGGCCGTTCCGGATCCATCGTGTACTTGGTAACGACCGATACGAGGTCGAGGATTTGAGACAGGGAGGTAGAAAGGCCAAAACGGTGGTTGCAGCCGACCGGCTGAAACCTTGGGTTGCGGCCATTGAATAGGAAACTATGGGAAACTAAAATATTTTATGTTAGTTAGTTCTCAGGAGATAGAAGGGGACGGGCTCGTGGCCATAGGTGGTCGGTGCCGTCGCCCACGGAATATGCGGTTAATGAAGGATCCCTGAGCTGAGTGCAGCAGAGCTGGAGAGCGAGGCCCGCCGAAGGGATCCAGACACTGACATCCGAGTCACCAGACGATGGTGGGGACTGGCCAACCATCGGGTGACGAAGATTTGCGTACCATTCACGGGATAGTGATGTCTGGCCACTGCCGAATGGTACGAGATTTGGCTATCATGACAATGGTGATGTGTGGTCACCATTGTATGTTAGTGAGGGGGACTATTAAAGGGATAGTGGTGTGTAGCCACTATCGCGTGGTCCCATGTTATGCCGTCAGGCCGATAGTGATGTCTAGCCGCTATCGGATGACGATGAAAGAGATATCACGGTAATGGTGTGGTGCACCATTACGTGATTGTATGGATTCAGCGAGAGGCCACGCAGAGTTGCAGTTGAGCAACAGAAGGACAAAATCGTCAACGTCAACGGAGATCCAAGGATGTCGCGAATGTCCTGCGACGAGAGAAAAAGAGAGAAAGGCCGAATAATCGTGGGCTTTCTTAGAAAGGGGGAGTATTGTTGTAGAGGGACCTTTTTGTTAATAAGAGAAAGGTCTACACGGAAAGTTTTTGGCCAACATCAAAAAACCGGCTAGATACTCAGGCCAGTCTTTGATTTTTTGTGTTACAGAAAACGACATAAGCAAAGGCTAGCTGAGACGAGGAGGACATCGCTTGAGGACAAGCGAAAATGCAGGCTGGCCGAGTGTTAGGAAATTCGAGACAGCTCGCCTAAACATTGGCGCATGGACGACAGGGCGCGATGCTGCGTTGCCAGCCCCCGTCATAAATAACGTCGAAGGCCCTTCAAGAGCCTTCATTGACGGGGCTACGCAGAGACTTTCCCAGGCCGGAAAATTCACTTCTTGGCCAGCTATCGTCGAGAATAGAGCTCATCGAAATAAAATATCATTTGTTAAAGAATATTCGGCGTTCTATTCTTGCATTCATTTAATCGTCTTACATATTGTACATCCAAAACAAACACCCATTCTGAAAAAAGCCAAAATGGTTTTGCAGTACTACATGCGAACTCAACCCCCATAGGGTGTCGTTGCAAAAGCGATTGCAACATCCGTGCCTTCCCTTTGTTAGTGTGCTTTCTCTTATGTAATTACGTATATTCAAAAATAATGTTCATAAACGTTTTACCTTTTTTATTATACAATATTTTTTACATTGCATACTATCATTACATTCCATAAATAATAATTAGTACTTTATTATGTTCGTACCATATTACAAATATCATATCAGTTGTTTATTATTTACTAGTTTGAAATTATCGTAACAGACTATTCTGTATCAATTAATTGCAATGCAATATAACAACCTTAACATATACATGACGTTACTTAACAATATAATATTGAATATATATACATATGCAAAAGTAAAATATATAAGCTCGGGCGCTTCATACTTTTAGTACGGTACTGAACCATGCTGAAAGGCATTTTTAGATTATCGGCACACCAGCAGCAGAAGAGACGACACCAGCGCTGTGGTGTGCTGTGGTGGAGAGCGTGAAACTCAAGCCATTGTGCAAGCGCATCAGTCTTCTCGATTTTATAACGACAACACCATTGTAATTTTATGAGGCGAGGAAGCGACCTTTCCGGCTGATTTTTTTTTTAAACTGTTCCTTATAAAATACCGTTGCGGGGGACAGTTACACATTTTGCAATTTCGCTTTTGAAACTTGCTAAAAATACGTTCAAAGACAAGACATTTTTTTTTCAATTTTTTCCAAAAAACGCTTGACGAGACGATAGATTTACTTCCCCTGATTATGAAATGCATAATTATGATATGTTTTTTTCATTATTGTGCCTGAAAAACGGGAACTACTATATAGTAAACTGGCGCCACCAACGGACAGTAGGAGAACTACTAAATAGCTGGCAAAAAATTTGTATGACAATATGGCTGCTTCGCTTTCGCGCTGTCCACTGCAGCGCTGCTGTCGTCTCTGCTGCGGTGTTGTGCCAGTAGTCTAAAGACGCTTTTCAGTATGATTCAGTATCGTAGTAAGTTTAAAAAATGCCCGCGGTCATACATTTTTCTTTTAACTCTTTCAGCGAGAAGTGCCAGAGCCGATATATCGGCCCGAACCTTGTAGTGTTTTACTATTTGCATTGCGAGAGAACTCTATATTGTCTGTATATTGTTATCTGTATATTGTATCTATAAATATAAATTTAATAATGGGAAATAAGCAACATATTTATAAAGCTATGTTATACTTGTATTTAATTTTTACATTAAAATTATTTTGGAATATGGGGAATTGTTAGAAGGTAACATGCTAAAATACATATGTATAGGGAAACGATGATAAAATGATTATTACACAGAATTAGTTCCGTTTTCTTGTTATTTACAATTTAACCGTCGGACACTAAAATCAAATTTTTATATGCAAACTTTATAATCATATTAATAATGCCTCGTAACCAATTGTTTTTGTTAATATTTTGTCCCGAAAACTACTTCTTTTGCAATAAAGTTCGAAACATTTCTGTCGCTAACAGTTAGAATAGTGGGGAGAGCTGATTGATCGAGTTACAATGTAAACACATGGCTCGACACTCTCGATCACAGAGGAATGGGACTTCGAAAAACGAAGGAAAAATGACCCAGGCCCGGTACCGGAGGGTTAATTCTAAAAAATTGTGATTTTTGTCGTTTTTTGCTTTTTAAAGAACAAAATCCATCTATAAAAATTGGTTTTAGTAAATTTGCTCAGCTTCGTCCAAAAGAATATGTAATAGTCGGAACCTGTGGAACACATTCTGTGTGTGTATGTATAATGCATCAAAATGTAAAGTTAATGCTTCATGGTGCCAAACTGCAAAAATTAATTCCTACATCTTGTAATTTTCCATGCACATATAAAGAAATGTTATCAAATATGCGCTGTGATGTTTCAAATGAAGCAATTTTAATCCCATTCGTAAACAATTGCAAGGTATATTTGAAAATTATTCGATTGTACCTATTTCATGCAACAAATGGACAAGTACCGATAGATCTAATTTAGAGCCTGTAGAATATTCAACACCAGCATTTCTTAATGAATTAGAAAACAAAATGTTGCAATTGCAAGTCCATCATTTCATAGCAAAAAATGGAAGTAGTTATTTGAAATATTCAAAAGGAAGTTTAAATCTCGATGAGTTTGTTGTCATCAGAGATTTTGCCGAAAATTATTCATTTATTATACAAGATGTGTCACGATAACGCGGTTCGGTCGCGGTCGAACCGCCGCGAAGGGTTGCGCCGGCTCAGCCGGTCGCTGGGGTTCGCTGAGTATAATATGGAGGTAGTCGTAGGAGTAGGGCCGAGCCCTCGCCGCCGGGGGGGGGGGGGTACGGTATCGGTAGTCGCACGCTTCTAGATCGCGATTCTAAGGGTGTATGAACCCTTGCACAAGAATTCGGCGGGTAGTCGGACTGCGGGAAGTGGACTGCTAGAGGGGGGTGCCCCAGGGGGGTCGAATCGGCAGCGCGAGCACACCTCTTCTTCCCGGGCGAGTGGCCGTGGAGGCCCGAAGACGGCTGTCGATGCAGACACGTCTTTCGGCGACCAAGGATGTTCCGCGCCTCGAGGCCGGAAGCCTCTGAGAGGGGACTAGGGGATAGACGGAGTTGACCGCGTTCTCAGAGGGATCTCGTGGTCGTTCTCTTTGAACGGGCTCCGTTGGCGGAATATATGACGGGAATACAATAAATGAAACGAGAGCGTTTGAACGGCAAATCGGTATATTAATGCTTGGTGCGTACAGTACTGCTCGTTCAGGCGTTCTGCCTTTGGAGCGTCGCGGTCTCGGTACTTATGTGCGACGCTCCCCACCTTTGGTTGTGAGAGAGCGCCGCGCTCTACAGTGACGCTTGGTCCCGGCCTAGCGGCGGTTGGTGATATTATATTAGGGGAATGAGGATCAAGCGTGGCGGGGCGCGAGCGCGAGAGGAGAGGGTCGCAGCTATTATTTGCGTCACAGATGCAATACAAAATTATCATTGGTCCAATAAACAGGCTACAATATATACGTTCGTTGCCTATTTTCTACCAAATAATTGTTTAAAACATGAAAGTTTTGTCATTCTTTCAGATTGTTATGAACATGATAGTATTTCTGTTAATTTCCTTCCATTTCATTTCATTTCATGTTGTATCATTGAAATCAGAAAAATCTCACGAATACGTCGGTAAAAATTTAATTGAAGAAAAGTCTAAAATAAGAAAGTTTTATCGATGAATTATTATTTATATGAGTATCTCGCCGATATCTCGGATAGAATCATATTATGGTGTAACATTCGGCTCACAACTAGGGCTGTTCAAGTACCCGAAAAAATCAAGCCGAGTCGAGTACTTGAAAAACCGAGTAGCTTGAAAGATTCAAGCTACCCGAAAGAAACCAAGTAACTTGAATTTTTCAAGCTACCCGAATAGAATCGAGCGGTCCGAAAAAACCAAGCGGCCCGAAAGAACCGGGCAACTCGAATAGTTTCAAGCTTTTCTGAGTACACATGTTAGTCCGCCGCCGGGCAACAATGGTATCATAAAAAGGACGTAGCAAACTAGACCCAAAGAAGGTCAACTACCATTTTCCGTATTTCTTATCGAATCTTAACGGATGTATTACCAATCGATTCCTTATGTTATCCCGATGAAAATGGTACCAGACACGATACAATTCGGATTATTTAGAAGAAAATTATACGAAAAAAATGATTTGCACGATTTTTGCCTATCTTCGTTAAAAATAGTCCGATTTACATAGTGTTTAGTAGCGTTTTCATCAGGAAAACGTAAGGAATCCATCGGCGTTACTCCCGTAATAATACGATGCATATGAAGTGAAATCGGGTGATTACTGAAAGCCATAAATCAAAGGTGGAACCATCCAAAGCGTACGTCTGTCGAGTTTAACCCACGACAAACCTCAAAGGGTCCGAGCTATAAAGTGTGAAATGTTTCTCATGATATGTTCACTTTTTGTTGTGTTTTATAAAAGGTAAAGAAACAAATTGCATTACTGAATTTCTGATGTTATACTGATGAAAATAGTACCAAACACGATATAATATCGACTAATTTCAGGTTTTTCTGCTGTGTAACAGCGTGATATGTAGAATTTATATTACACGAATAATTAAAATTAATCGACTGACCCGGCTCGGAAATCGGGTCCCGGTTTGACTCGGCTTGAAAGCCGCTTGAATATTCGGTCTTTATTCGGTCTCCGGCAGCTCTACTCACAACTCACTTGAAAGTGTCATCTCCTCGCGAAGGAGAGGTCGGAGGGACCTAGCGAACTGACACTGCGAGGCCAGGGAACGGGCACGGCACCGCGAGCCGAACTTTATCGCATCATTGAAGAGTATCTTCGTTAAATTGCAACTCTTCTAAGCATTAAATTAGCTAAATTATTAGTTATTCGAGGTGGGATCTTCTTCCATTCCTCTATTACAGCCTTTTTTAAAAGTACTTTCCTGGAAATTTGATGTTTTCTAATTCGTACGGAGCAATAAACTAATGTGTTTACGTTACAAACTCTACTGTAAATGGTTCGTCATAAGAATCGTACAAATACTTTTTTTTTTTTATAAAAGCTGTTTATTTATAAATGCCACATTGAACAACATATAACTAAACTTCAAATATAAACAGTTGAAAGAGAAGTAACGAGAACAATTGAGTCGTACTTGCTCCATTGGCTCTTTTAGAAACTTATCTGGAGCTTACATTTCGGTCACTTTTGAAGGCTGTTCCCTGTACTTAATTAAAATTGTCTTTCGGACTTTCCTTGTTATACTTGAAATTTGTTCAGAAAAATATTTTTCATTTAGATCCGGTGTAAAAAAACTGAACATGAGTCAAAGCTAAGTAATCTTATACTTAAATTGCAACTATTACTTATAAATTAATATTTCAAATACGCAACTTATAGACTAATATAATGCACATTACATGTTTAAGTATATCAGATCTCCACTGCGCAATCATTCAAACTCTATTTACAGAACTCATATACCCAATAAATCATCCAATCTTTTGTTCATTCATTCTGATACAGGTGCATTTAGATATATTGCTTTTATACAGCTTGGCTGATTTACAATACAATAAATCTAATGATAATTGTATGCGACAACTTAGATGTAGTTAAAACTTAATCATTCTAGATGTAGGTATGTAATTACTATAATGTAATGGTGATAGTAATAATACGGGTCATAATTACTATTTATACGTAACCATATAAATAAATTTACTGCATTAAACACTAATTGTACGCTTAATTAATACGATTCTGTTTTTTTCCAATTATAATATTGTACAATATTAACTCGGCGAGTTACATAATTACACTAATTTTTTGTTCGCAATGACGCTAGTACCTACCTTCAGTCAGTGGTCATTAACAGAGAGTTGGTTTGACAACCATGGCAACTTGGCCAAGTACCTATAATTTTTGTTGTTTGTGTCGCAACTGGGTAACGCTGTGCTAAATATTAATGTGTTAATGCTTCTGGCTGCCTCGATTGGATTATACAGTAGACCATTTGATGCTCTAATACGGCTCGTATGATAAATTAAAGGAATTTTAGAAACTGGATCTTGAATATAACCCTTTCTGTCCAAATATATAAACGCTTCGGGTGGAGTGTATCCCGATAATCGCGACTTTTCTAAATAGTCCTCAAATTGCCAACCCACTCCACAGATAAGGCTGTTGTGCTTTATTTCCAAGGCTTTACGCAGGTGATTTCTAATTATTTTAATTAACAGCACATCGAATCGGGAACAGTTTGCTTTGTCATAAATATGTTGATTATTTACGCATTTGACCCCCTCTGGAGAAAATCTGTATGTGAGTGTGTTTGTCACAACTCTCAGTATCCTTCGTTCAAATACTCTAATTTTTTCCATAATATAAGGTTTTATATTAAACCATACGGGCGACGCGTATAAAATAATTGATCTAACAAATATCTTATAGCAAAGTAGTTTCACTTCTGTATTTATGTGCCTAGAATAAAAGAGTCTAGTCATTTTCTTCCACGCAAGATTAGCCTTGGCAAGAGCTCCCAAAACATGTTCTTTAAAGTTCAACTTATTGTTTAATATCACTTCCAGATATTTTACCTTTGTATCGTGTGGAATTTTTTTAGATCTATTGCCTGGATTGACTAGGTGAAAATTCCTTGCAACCCTTCTAGAAGCAGACGAGTGGTATCGCGCGCTTACTCTAAACAAAATTGTTGAGCATTTTTCTATATTTATATTTAATTTCCAGTTTTTACAAAAATTAAAGATTTTATCGAACGTTATTTGTAATTCATTTTGAACAGACATAACTTTTTTGTTCCTTGCATAGATAACTAAATCGTCAGCAAACGCGAGAGCATTGCAAGACATCCCTGTGTTCATATTGAAAAGTTTTAGAATGTCTGAAAAGAATAAACTAAATAAAATTGGCGAATTAATAGCTCTCTGTTGCAGCCCGTTAGTAATCGTGAAAATGTTGCTGGAAGATTGACCGTCGAGCACAACTCTAAATTTCCTACCCACAATCATGTTCCGAATCATTGTAATTAAATAATTTGGAAATCCTTTTTTGTACAACTTAAACAGCAAACCATTCGTCCAAACGGAATCGAAGGCTTTCTTCAGATCGGTCAAACAGGCTCCCATGTATTGTTTATCATTCAGTGCCCAAGCTATATCAGATGTGAATTTAGATATACCATGAATTGTAGAATGCTCGCGTCTAAATCCAAATTGTTGTTCTGGAAGCAGGTTTTTGGAAACCCTCAATTTATTTATTCTGATGTTTATTACTATCTCAAACAGCTTTCCAATATTTGGGAGGAGACTGATCGGCCTGTAATTTTCCATTTTTGACGGACTTTTCTCTTTTTTTAACAAAGCCACCACCTTGGCAGTTTTCCAAATTTCTGGGAAATACAACGTATTCAAACAATTGTTAAATACTATTGTTAAAACTCTCACTGTGGCCGGAGGAATCTTTTTCAAGACATAATTTGAAATTTTATCAAAACTTTCTGATTTTTTATTATTTAATTTTTGGCTAATTCACTTACTTCTCTGCAATTAGTAAGAAAATCAACATACGAGTCTGCTGGTTCATCTGCATAATTATCTGACGAGAATTGTACTAATTCTTGGTTTCTGTTCGAGTTAATAATTTCGGTGACTCTACTATTCACTAATTCCTCTAGTCTTGAACAATCCCCAGTTAATAAATTTTTGGTGTGCATCTTTTGAAAATGAGTGCCAAGAAGACTTAATTTATCACTAGTTTCCTTACAAATTATAGTATTATTCTGTACAGTCAGATGTGCTGGATCTAGACCAGCCTCTTGCAAAATCGAACTATTGTTTATTTCTATTTCAAATGATGCTGAATTCAACTGATTTTTTGGCCTAAACATATTATTGATTAATTGAAACGTTTTACTTGGGTTTCTTATATCCATATTCGAAAATTTATTGTTCCAGAAAGTGGAAGCAGCTCGGGTGTATTCATATTTTAGATCAGCGTTTACTAGTTTTAGTACTTGTTTTAATGTTTGGACTTGAACTGTTTGAAACTGGCGTGTTCTGAGATTAGAGTAAATAGTCGATATTATTCTACTTTTAATTCTTTGCAATTTTTTTATTAAACTATTTTGATATGCCCTAACCGAATTAGGTTTCTTGTAAGTAGGGGTTGAATTGCGCAAAGCTTCGACCAGCTTCGTTTCAAGTCTTACTATAGCATCATCGATTTCCCTATGAGACAAATTTCTTGAATTATCTAGATGCAAAGTTTGATCGTTAGATAGGGTTTCCGCAAATTTTTTCCAATCTGTTTTCCTTAAATGAAGGAATTTCGTATTATCGACCAGACTCGCATTTATGATAAAATTCTCATTAGATAAAATTAGCTGCATTACTCCATAATCGCTGTCGTAAGGTAGTAACTTTAAAAATTGAGGAGTTGTACCGTTTAAATTGTGCAATCTATTGTCAACAAAAGCTAAATCCAGCGTGGAGTTTCCTTTTATGAAAGAAGGTTGTTCAGGATAAAGTACATTAATTTTATAACGAGCGTCGTTTAAATGTAGCCAGTTTGCTAAACGAATGCCTTTGGAATTGGTTGCATTGTTTCGCCATGAATAATGCTTTGCATTCAGATCTCCGCAACATACATAAAAATTGTTTGGTTTGAATAATTCTAGGTGCTCAAAAATGTTGTCAAATTCTGCTATGAACTGGCCCCCATTAACTTTTGGACTATACGCCGCTACGATGACTAACGAATTATTTGCGTTTAATTTTATTTTAATGATTGTTGTTTCAATAATTTTATTGTTTAAAAAATAATTGTCTATTCTGTTGAACGATATATGATTTTTTATTAAAATGGCTGTGCCGCCTCCTTGTCTTGCGCCTGATCTGTCGTTTCTGATCATCGAATAATCTTCAAAATGGACACTATGCTTTGAAGACAGCTTTGTCTCGTTTAAGCATACTATATCTGGGCGATGAATCTTTAAGAATTGCGACAAATACGCCCTTCTATACAAATGAATTATCGAATTTACATTTATTGATATAACATTCAAGTCTATCACTCGATTATGCGTATTACTATTTTGCAAATTTATATCCGCGAATTTAATATATATGAATCCTTGACTCTGAGCGGCTCGGACCGCAAACCACTCTCTTGAAATGCTATTATATTTCAAATTGATTCAATTTTCTTCGAATTTGAGTTTACTATTACAAATAAATTTGACAATTGGTTCGACAGTTCTTTATTCACACACATTTGTGAGTGAGGGCTTCTCGCGATATGGCGCCTCCATTTGCGCGGTTCTTTTAGCCCGAATACTATCTATCGAAGATGGCTCCTTGAAGGTATATTTTTCCGCCGTAATATTTTTAACAATTTCGCTGTACAAGCTTGCAATTGTAGACTTACTTGAATGGACTGGCAATTGATTTCTATCATCAATTTTGGAGTGGTAAGCACCAACCTTTTTTAACTCCGCCTTTCTTTCGCCTTTGTTTCTACTTTTGCCGGAAGAGATGAGATTTGGACATTCTCTATAAGTCGCTGGATGGCCATGTGTCTTACAATTGACGCAAAAGAGCTTCTCTTTTGGTGTCTATTCTGATAACGAACACTGACCTTTGGCATGCTGATTATTGCATTTTGCGCACCTGAAATTTAGATTACAGTTCGTAGCTGCGTGTCCAAATCTTCTACAATTTATACATTGCAGTACTTCTTTTCTAATCAGTTTTTCCCATGTTATTTTCTGATAATTAATTACCTTGATTAATTTTAAACATGATAGATCTGAATCCGGAGAGAATTGGATTAGAAATATAGGAAGCTTATAATTTTCTCTAGCCGACTTTCGTGTTTCAAATGGTGCGATTGTAATTAATTTTAATTTATTACCTGCGAGTTCCTTCAATTCTCTCTCTATTTCTATTAAATTAGAGTTTGAATCTACACCTTTCAATAGAAATGTTTGGTGTTTCAACTGTTTCGGGGTATAAGTAAAAAATTTTTAATTATGATCTATTAGAACACTTTTAATTTTAACGTAATCAGTTAGCGTAGTCGGATAAACTAAATGTTTATTTTCTGTAATTCTTTTTATTGAGAATTTTGTATTGTCCGCATACTTACAAATAACACCAAGTAGAATTTGGGCCGAACAATCATGGATGATGAAAGCTGGCGATTTATTATGGATTTTTACCGTATTACCTTCGTTATCCCTATACTCATCATTTTGGTTGGTGGTTAGTGGTTGTGAAGCTTGACATTACTGTATCAGTTTCTGAGATGTAGAATTGCTGGCCTGAGAAGACCTTACTTGACTAACGGTTTCTATAGCCGTAACCTCCATATTTTGCAAAATCTCGAACCTATTTGTTGTTTTGATTCTTGTTGGTGAATCTAGCCTCGCGGACTGATGATTGGTGGTTCCTCCTTTCTTTTGAAGACTATTTTGTAATAGCTTGTTTTCTTGCTTTAACATTTCGAGCTCATCTGTAAGCTTCTTTATAGTATTTAATAAATCGCCCATTTAAGCCGATGATGAAGGCGTACCATCCATCGCTTGCTAAACTCTCCATACTGCTTCTGAACGGCTCGGATAATTGATCGAGCTTTTCGTTCGAATCCTGTGAACGTGCAGATCTAGCTGCCTTTAGGTTTGGAGCACGCTTTATGCGCTTCCTGACAGTTTTACTTAGAATTTGCTCACTTGCTGAAATCTCAGTATTACTCCCCATGCTTCTGCAATCCATGCCTCTATATTCGGTGTGGGATCTCTTCTGTGCAACAGTATCAACACGAGGTGATGATGGAGCAACTATATGAGACTGTGCAATTAGAGCATTTTCCAATAGTTGATCATTGTCTCCATTTTGATTCAATGAACTGACACATTCAGAATTGACTATTGGACTGCCTTGTGAGATTGTATCCTTTGAAAATTTTTGCGACAATCTATACGGCCATATGGCCGTTAGCCTTGTAAGTACGTTAACGCTATAAATGTATGTAGCAACTTGTTATGATGAGTCTTTGAATGTAACCTAAACACTAAAGCGATCGTGCGCGAAACGGATTACAGCAGATCCGCGTGACTCGCCGCCGAGATCGTAAATACAAACTGTTTTTATACTCGCGCTCCAACTCGAGAGATTTGTCAAAACGTCTATTTACTACGACTGCTCGAACGTGACTATCGTACAAATACTAGTAAATGTTGTTTGGACTATATCCATCTTACAACAGAAACTGTTGTAGCTGCAGGCGTTACGTCGCTGGTTCATGTTCTAGAGTTCGTGGGTGCAAGACTCGGTAATGGAAATTTTTTTTTCCAACTGCATTTCTATTTCTTATTTCTCTTTTTACTCACTGCTACATAAATAATATATAAGAATTATAAAGTATAGGATGTGGACTACAATTTTTAATAATACGTTTTTTATTAATAATAATATTAATATTAATATTGATAATAATTTATTAATAGTAAATACCCCACATCCCATACATTTGTATGTTCACTTCTACTATTGCTATATTATGTATTGTATCTACTCATTATAATATTATGTTCACATCAATATTATTTGCAATTCTTATATATTATTTATATAGCAGTGAGAAAAAAAAATGTCCATTACCGAGTCTCGAAACCCACGAACTCTGAACATGAACCAGCGGCATAACGCCCGCATCTACAACATCTTCTATTAGGAACTTCAATGTTTTCGTATATCTAGATTCTAGTGATCTGTAAATCTTTAAAGCCATTTTTTATAAAAACGGCTGGCCAGATACTCCTAATGTTTTGCGCTTTTTTTATGCTCATCAGCCCCCATCATTTGAGCCCGGTCTCGTTCAAAAAGCGCTCGTCCGGATCGCTTGTTCCGGACCTTCTCTTGTCAGAGACTTCCGAGAATATGTAAAATATCATTAACTATAAAAAAAGAAGTTAAGAAACTACCATTTCACACAAAAGTTTTTTGGGAAATTGGTCGGTGTACGAATACATTCTACACCCACTGTATATACAGGGTGTCCCTAATTTAAATGTCTAAACTGCGGGGGCGTATTGGGCACCGAAAAACTAAGAAAAAGAAACGTTAGGTGATTTGCTCGTCTATGCTCAGTTTTCGAGAAAATCGTGAAAAAAGAAACAAAAGAGTTTCCGTCTTTCCTCTCATTTATTTACATTTACATATGTTGTTAACACTTATTTATTGCAAACACTTTTCAAAATGATTACCTCTTGCTGCAATGCATGCATTGCATCTATTGGTTACCGCTTGAATTGTCGCGTGAATCAGTTATTAAATAATTTAAAATCTGCTAATTTTTATGCAATAGCTCTGGACGAAAGTTGCGATGTAAAAGATACTGCTTATTGTTAGTTGTTAATTTTTATCAGAGCAATCATCGAAGATTTTCAAATTTCGGAAGACCTTATACTAACCGATTTAATTACAATTATTCATAAACAACTTTAATAATATAATTTTGTTTACTTAAAGAAATAAGTGTTTTGTTTAACATTTTTCAATTTTAATATTTCGACCGGCCCGTGAAAATAGTTTTTTTCCAACCGGCCCGGGGGCAAAAACAGTTGGCCATCCCTGGTCTAAACCATGTAGAACACTGTGTATAGACTAACGATATAATAACAGCAAACAAGACGGCGACAGCGCCGCAACGGGAAGCGCGATAGCGAAGCAGCCATATTGCCATACAAATCATCAAGATTTCACTGCAACAAAGTTTTTCCAACATATTGAAGCAAAGAAGCAATATTTTCTAATAATTCTGGTTTTAATATATTCGTTACACTTTGGCGGATGCGACTCCAAGGCTTGATTTATCAATTTCGGCCTTAAAAATTTATAAATAATAAAAGTACGTTCTTTTTTTTTCTTATAGAAGAAATTTGTTTACATATACTTTTTGTACACAAAATCAGGCCTTGGAGTCGCATCCGTCAAAGTGTAACGAATATATTAAAACCAGAATTATTAGAAAATATTGCTTCTTTGCTTCAATATCCTGGAAAAAAATCATGCTAGCCTAATCGTCTTGTCCTCGGCTCTCCTGCAATTTTTGTATCGCCCTCTCTGTCCTTGTCTCGGAGTTTCCTACTTTGTCCGCAACTGTCGCTGAAGTCAACTCGGAGGTTGGCTCTGGCTCCTGGACACCCTTAAAGAGTAATCATAGAAAAATAGAAGATCCCCCTACAAAAATTCAAGAAAGTAGAAAAAGAAGTGAAATCGAAATGAGCTGCCAGTACATGAAGGTGCTTTCCAGCAAAGTGCAAAGGCGACACTGTATAACACAATGAAAAATTCGGTGCTTTCCAACTATGCGCAGCTAAAATGCTGTGTTCAACAGTGCAAACGTTCAGACTCTAATACGACTCATGTAAACTGACTGCTCCGCACTTTGGCGGTGAAATGAAGAAGCTAGATAGTGTATCAACCACAAACTGAGACTGTTTAGACATTTGCCTAGATGTCCGTGGCTTGGAAGTCAAATGCTTGGCGTGGCCAGGCAAGGTCAAGGTTTTGATGAATAAGAATTATTTTAAAATGTAAAATAATGAAAATGTACTCATATTGTCAAAGTTTTAAATTGACAAATTATGTGAAAGTCTGCGAGAGAAAAAGTATGGGTATTGATGATCTGAGAATGCTTTGCCTGGCCACGCCAAGCATTTAACTTCCAGGCCACGGACATCTAGGCAAATGTCTAAACAGTCTCAGTTTGTAGTTGATACACTATTTAGTTTCTGTAGCGCCCACACGAGCGAAAACTTCCTTGCGTTCCCTGCAAATGTGCCGTTAGCACCCCCCACGAACCGATAGGAAGCTCCGGTGCGCCCTATTGGTCGACCGGGGCTAGCCAAAAACCGTATAAATACGGGCCCGTTTTCCGCCAAGGGTCACTCTGGTTTCACTAGAAGCTCTGTTACCATCGCCGACGGCATAAGGCTCCTACGCGGAATAGCCAAACCTGGTCAGTCGGTACGATGGGGCCCGGAACAAACAAAAATTAGACGAGTTCTTGGCGAACATCTCGATCTATAAGGAGATCGAGAACATCTCCAACACCCATGCACTGACGGGCCTACCTTTGGTATTGGAAGGAGACACTGCTATTTGGTGGCACGGAATCAAAAATACAGTCAACACTTGGGAGAAGGCGAAGAAAGCATTTCACGCCCCATTTGCTCCAAAACGCCCAGACTATGGTATATACGGCGAATTCTTCGCTACCAAGCAAGGGGCGAAACTTATTTGCAGAAATGGAGGATCCAATAAGGGAATCGAAGCAGATATGCTGTATTCCCTCCTCCGAACTACACTACGGGAAAAGCTGCCACGGGAAAACATTGAAAACTTTAACGACCTCATACAGAAGGCAAGACGAATCGAGATTCTGGAAAAGAAAATCAACGAAGCCAGAAAGTCATCGACAAAGGACGCGCCAAGCAACAGGCCAAATTGGAAAAACCCACGTGCACGTTTTGCCGTAAGAACGGGGACACGGTTAGCGAGTGCAGAAGAAAGAAACGCCTAGCAACCCCCGAAGAAACAAAGCCGACCGCGTTGACCTGCTACGGTTGCGGCAGGCCTGGGTACGTGCGCAGCCGCTTCTCCATGTTGTAACAGGTAGCGCCGGTTTTCTGTTACAGTGCATGGGTACAGTTTTCCAGTTTGCACTGTCTTTCTTTAGAATTTTTACAATATGTATCTTAAATATATGTCTATCCTTTTTGGTATTTTATTTTATCTATGTATCAATATGTTAATTTTAACAAACATTACATAAACTGATATAAAAATTATATATGGTACTATGCGTATACCGTATTATCATTTGACTATTACAAAAGTACTTATATCTACTTGCATACGTATATTTGTAATTTTATTATCTCATTTTATATATAAATGTCTTTAAGCGTTAGAAAAGTTATTCGTTTTAACAACTATAATAGATATGAAAAAAAAACTATATAACACTTTGTATCATAATACTTTAGATTATTTATCAGTCTTTGTTTTACTTCACTTTTAAGAGCTTACTATTTATTCTTATTTAACTAATAAGCGGTTGCCTTTGCTTCTAACTGACTCTTATATTGCCAAAATATAATACTTGTTTTTCTATATCCTATCTTTGCTTACATCTATACTTAGTTTATTTGTACTTTTGCCTGAGCTTCTGTGAGTTGCATGCTCCGCATCTAAGGTATTTAGTATTCAGTATTTTATTTTTGGGGCTCATATTGCACTACTAGGTGTATCCATAGTTTTACAATCTTTTCTTAGCCTTGGGTGAGTGAGGAATAGCTGGATGCAGGTTATTAAGACAGAAGAAGAAAATTCCACCAGATACTGCAAGAAGTAATGCACAAGAGATAGTAATGTTGCCTTGTAAAACATTAGAACCATAATAGTAGTGTTAGGAATGCGGCATGACATAGTACATTCATAGTGCTATATATATAAAGTGATATTTTTTACCTGTTTACAACAGGAAGAAGAGCATATAACATCATCAATAAAAAAGTAAGTAAAATTCACAATTAAAAGTAGATAATATCATTATTTGATAAGTAGTTTTGTGCGCTTATTTTATGCGGTACATGTATTATCGTTGTAAACTCTTGTGCGTTTTCTGTTTCCACAGTATTTGCTTGATCTAAGCAGCTACAGTCGTTCCCATAAGAGGGAATGAAGGGATGAATTGTTTGTTTCACGAAGCAAATAATTTGCTGACAAACAGTTTATTTCATAAAGTAACACTATTTGCTAATACAGTATTTGGAGTATTTCTAATATTTTATCTGAGCGAAGGATATCTGGTAGTAATTATTAAAATACCACAAGACAAATCGTGCAAGTATTACAGGAAATACGATAACGTTTGACAAGTATTGGTTAAAGTAAAGAATAAAAAAACTTCAAAAAAGTAAAAAAATTACGCCAAGTACATGAAAAAGTGGAGGACTCAAGGAGTTATCATTGAAAAATAGAAGGTCCCCATAAAAAAAATTACAAGAAAGTAGAAAAAGATGTGAAATCGAAATAAGCTGCCAGATGATTTGCCTAGATTTCCGCGGCCTGGAAGTCAAATGCTTGACGTGGCCAGGCAAGACATTCTTAGATCATCAATACCCATACTTTCTCTCTCATAGACTTTCAGGTAATTTGTCAATTTAAAACTCTGACAATATTATGAGTAGACTTTCACAGTATTGGGTTTTAAAATATTTCTAAAGTCATTCATCGACGCCAGTACCTTTACTCCCACAGACTTTTAGATAATTTGTCAGTTTAAAACTTTGACAATATGAGTACACTTTCATTATTTTGCGTTTTAAAATAATTCTTCTTCATCGACATCTTGACCTTGCCTGGCCACGCCAAGCATTTGACTTCCAGACCACGGACATCTACGCAAATGTCTAAACAGTCTCAGTTTGTGGTTGATACACTATTTAGCTTCTTCATTTCACCGCCAAGGTGCGGTGCAGTCAGTTTACGTGAGTTGTCATTAGGGTCTGAATGTCTGCACTGTTGAACACAGCATTTTAGCTGCGCATAGTTGGAAAGCACCGAATTTGATATTATGTTATACAGTGTCCCCTTGCACTTTACTGGAAAGGACCTTCATGTACTGACTGCTCAGTTCGATTTCACATCTTTTCCTACTTTTAGAAATTTTAATGTTAATGATGAAATGAGAAAATGATTCCATTTCTATAAGCTCTACATAAAAAGTCTAAATTAAAAACACTTTGGCGGTATGGATCTATATTAAAAACAGTTTTCTGTATGATTAAAGGTATCTCGCAATTCAGATTTTAACAACTTACATTGTAGTCAAGATCGATCAACACTTTACAACAGTGGCTGCAATTTGTTATTAAACCCTACATAAAAAGTCTAAATTGAAAACATTCTGCTGATATTAATATAAGGTAATTATAGAGAACAGGTACATCCTCACCGATTTCGACGATTTTTGAATATGTTGTAGAAATCAACATTTTGAACAACTTTTTCCTATACATATAATCATCGCTCGGCCTTAGTTTCTGAGATATTTGCAAAATACCATTGCTACTACACAATGAATATTGCGTATAGCTACGCGTCCGTGACAGCGTTGAGTCGTCGATTGTTTAGGCTCGGAATACACGTCCGCGTCTATGAGTCTGTATGCGTTAGCTATCATTCGCCGGTCGGCTCGTGTTTCAATCTGTTTCGAACTCATTTATACATATGAAGTAGCGCATGATCTTTATTCGTACAGTAAAAAAATGGGTGGTTTGAGGGCGAAGCCCTCAACAACGAGTACTCCAGCGCACCACGCAGGTGTGTACACGGTTAGCCTGGGGGATGTTTATAGTTTAGCGGGAGGTCGAGGGAGCGCAGCCCTCCGCCTGGCAGGGGGTCTGGGGGGCATAGCCCCCAGCATGCACATAGTTTTGAATTGAAGCTGAAAACTTTTTACAAAATTTAAAAAGCATACATCTCAAAACTATATGCATGCTTGGGGGCTGCGCCCCCCAGACTCCCTGCCTAACGGGGGGCTGGGCTCCCTCGACCCCCCGCTAAACTATAAACATCCCCTAGGCTAACCGTGTACACACCTGCCTGGTGCGCTGCAGTACTCGTTGTTGGGGGCTTCGCCCTCAAACCCCCGCCTGGGGGCTAGTCCCCGGACCCCCATTTTTTTACTGTATGAATGAAGATCGTGCGTGGCTTCCGAAATTTAAAAACCAAGTGTAAACCTAACTTAAATCTAACTATTCTACTTCGTAATTAATGTAATGGGTAAGGTTTAAAAAAATGTCATCTCTTGTTTCAATTTTCTTTATTAATGTTATCCGAAGTTGGGAACATTTCTGACATTATTTCAAAAAATTTCATTATACGATCATCAAAATCGTATTGTTGACGAAAAAAGTACTCCGCTAAATAGCCTACATAATGTGCTCGGTGAGTTCCATACTTCGGAATATTCGCTCGTACTTCTCGCCATACTCTTTCAATGTTTTGCGTGTGAGCATTTGTCTCCGAATCAACGAAATTGAGTTTATGGTTAACTCTTAAGTGCTGAAATCCTTCTTTGTGGAGGCAACCGTACGCTTTCCAACAATCGCTAATAATAATTGTACCAGGTTTGATCCAATTTCGGATCACTTCAAGTAGCGTTTCGGATGACCTGTTGGGAACTGGTACAATAAATATACGTTTGCTGGAACGTTCTATTCTTCCGAATATCCACTGACCAGTTAACATCCTACCTTTATTAAATTTTTGTTTACCAATTTTGGCTTCGTCGATCTCAACAATTTCATTTTCACCTCCGATTGCAACAGACTGTTTTTCTGCCCATAGAACACACATTTGACGACAATAACTGGTCCAATCAACTGCGGTTTTCGCCGTTATTCGCAGTTCATTTTGTAGAAATTCTTGCCGTGGTGGTTTTAGCATTAAATGATAGCCGATAAAGGCACAAATGGCTTGAATAGAAGCATGTATATTGCTAAACCATGTATTACTCAATGCACTAATTAGTGAGCTACATTGTATTTTCACTCTTTTTTTATGACAATTTTTCGAATAATAGACTGCATTACAATAAAATATTAGCTCTTCCCGATTAAACTTCATTGGTTTTTCACTTTTGCACTTAGTACAATACATCTTTCCATGAATCACTCTTTGTTCAATTAAAAAATAAATTAGTGTATCATATCTGCCGCATACAGTCAAATATTCACGCAAGTTCATTTTTAATCCGTTGAAAGTAATTCAGTAACGACGTCAGTGTTAAACTAGATTTTTTTCTGAGCCTAAACAATCGCGTAAACGGACGCGGACGTGTATTCCGAGCCTAAACAATCGACGATTCAACGCTTAGACACACGCTGCCACGGACGCGTAGCTATACGTAATATTCATTGTGTAGTAGCAATGGTATTTTGCAAATATCTCGGAAACTAAGGCCGAGCGACGGTTATATGTATAAGAAAAAGTTGTTCAAAATGTTGATTTCTACAACATATTCAAAAATCATTGAAATCGGTGAGGATGTACCTGTTCTCTATAATTACCAAATATAATTAATAATGCAATAGTGGAAAAACTTTTGACACTTGGCAGGTTATGAATGATGACATCTGTTTCGATTCTCGACGCTCGATGGCCAACGAGCTATGCCGAACCCAATGATTCCGAGAGTCGACGAACGACGCTCGGCTTTTGCTTAGCTCTTATTGGCTAAGGGTTGACGACGGGAAAATCATACGAAAAATACCGTTTCTGGCAGATTCATGACATGATATTACGATATCTCAGTTGTACGTGGACCGATTTTATTGATTTTGGTTTTATTCGAAAGCTTATATGCGGTTTACACAAGAGAAATGGCTTTAAGTTTTGAAAGTATTGCAGGCGTGTTGAGATATTCATGAAAGAAGTTTCAGGTTAGGTTGGAATGGACCATCTCTCCTGTAAAAGATACGTGGTAGCTCCAACGCCAGGTATATACAGGGTGTCCCAAAAATGTTGTAACACCTTGAAAAGGGTGGTTCGGGAGGTGATTTGAAACAACTTTTTCCGTAGCGAAAATGTTGTCCGAGGCTTCGTTGAGGAGATATTAACAGAAAACCCCGACCAATCAGAGCACGAGTATACCGTTGGAGCGGCCGCGGTAGCGAAGGCTACGAGCTAAACGTCCGCGTCAATGGCCTTTGATGCACGTTGAGTCACTTGTTCGCGTACAAGCGCGGCCGCTTAGCTCGTAGCCTTCCTACCGCGGCTGCTCCAACGGTATACTCGCGCTCTGATTGGTCGGGGTTTTCTGTTAATATCTCCTCAACGAAGCCTCGGACAACATTTTCGTTAAGGAAAAAGGTGTTTCAAATCACCTCCCGAACCACCCCTTTCAATGTGTTACAACATTTTTGGGACACCCTGTATACGCGGTGACGGATAATTTTTCATGTACTTGGCGCCAAGACGCTATCGCCGCCCTAGATCTGTTAACTGGTTCTTGACATTGGCCAGTTAAAATATACTACAACATGACAGAGTGTGCAATGGAAGGAATTAAGTGATTTGTATACATATAATGGTTGTATGAAAATCATGATTTCTATTTTTATTTTAAGCTTTATATTAATTTGCAACCAAAATACGGTTTGTATATGTTATAATTATAATAATTCAAATTAAAACATAATGAAGAAAGTCAATATAACTGCTTCCTAACAAATTCTTATTGGAAACTTACTTTTGTTCGATCACAATAGTAGTGGAACAACAATAGCGGAAAATTTCTGCATCAAAGCAATACCTACTACTAAAATACAGATGGGAGATTACTGTTATAAACTTAAGGCAGCAATTCTCCACCACAGTAAAAGTATTGGCGATGATCATTACACGAGTATGGTAAGGGGTAAGGGCAGAACATGGGAAGCCGTTCATGATTTACGAGTAAAAAAACAATCTAGGCCACGAAATGCTAAAAATGGTACAGTTATAAATAATTGAGTATATATTACAATTTACATACTTTTACATGTTCTATATGAAATATTTCATTCTTGAATTCAAATTGTAATTTGTATTGAATTGGTAATAGATAAACAGTTATGTACATTGTAGTCGTTTACTCGATGTCCGAAATTTCGTCTGGATAAGAATTTTGTTCGTTTGTGGTACATTCCTAATTAGTTTTTTTTTCGAAGAATATGGAGTCGAAGAAGAAGAGATATGATACTATAGTTTGCTTTATTGTTTGCGTTTTTGTGGTAGATGATAGATTCGGAATGACTATTCATAGAACATACAGTGGGTGTAGAATGTATTCGTACACCGATCAATTTCCCAAAAAACTTTTGTGTGAAATTATAGTTTCTTAACTTCTTTTCTTGTAATTAATGATATTTTACATATTCTCGGAAGTCTCTAAGATAGATATAGTCCAAACAACATTTATTAATTAATATAATTTGTGAAATTAACAAAAAGATGCGAAAAGTGGGTGAAAGTATAGAAGCAATAAGTATTTGGACGATTCTTATGACGAACCATTTACAGCAGAGTTTGTAACGTAAACACATTAGTTTATTGCTCCGTGCGAATTAGAAAGTAAAAATTTTTACTAAAACATAAAATAAATCTTAAAACTTATTGCTTCAACATTCTATCGATTAATTGCTTTTTTCTTGTTAATTTCGCAACTTACATAAATAGCTATTTTTTTTTTAAATCTATCTACTTCAGACATTTCCGAGAATATGTAGAACGTCATTGTTTATAAAAAATAAGTTAATAAATTACAATTTTACACAGTTTTTTTGGAAATTGATCGGTGTACGGAAATTGATCGAATACTTTCTATACCCACTGTAGAAGCTAATACTGTGAAATTTCGAGTGCCGCCCCTAGAAATTGCAAACATGACTGACGGCTTTAATGAACGGACAGACGTGTAAGCAGCGGAGAAACGAAGAAATGTACGAGAGAAATACCCGAGTTCGAGAGTGACAAATATGTATGGAATCCAACAGAAATTAATTTCTGCTTGACGTGATTATAAAATAATTTTTTGGAAAAAAAATTTAACCGACTTCACAAAAGGTACAGTGAAAAGTATGAAATAATTTCTAGTTAATTTATATGAATACGCACTAGCTCTAGATATAATTGCTTAAAAGTATGGGAAAATGCAGTGAAAAGTGTGAAATAATTTCTATTTAAACTGCATTGTTATTCACCATCGTTTGATGAATTTGGTTAAATTATTAAATACATCATATTAAATGCAATGCACCTTTTTCGGAGGCGGCGTAAAATTTAAAATTAAGCATATTCAAAATTGTCAAACTTTGATTAACTTTCCGTCGGAGAAACAAAAAATATGGTCTTTAATTGTTGCTATCATTACATCCACTTTAGACATCATATTCATTAACACTATTCAATATCGCCGCCCCCACCAAATACTATCCCAAACCTATTCATACAGTATTTCCATGGCGAGAGTTTATACATTAGCAGTAATCAATATTGCCGCCCCTCCCCTCCAAAAGAGCCCCAAATCTACTCAAACTATATTTCCGTGTCCATACTATATACATTAACTATTAATTCCACATAGACAATAAACACGTATACATTGACAGCATTCAATATTGCCGCCTCTACCAAAAGCTAACCCAAACCGGAATTAAACATTTTATACATATGGGCCGCCTCCGAAAAAGGTGCATTGCATTTAATATGATGTATTTAATAATTTAACCAAATTCATAAAACGATGGTGAATAACAATGCAGTTTAACTAGAAATTATTTCACACTTTTCACTGCATTTTCCCATATTTTTAAGCAATTATATCTACAGCTAGTGCGTATTCATATACATTACCTAGAAATTATTTCATGCTTTTCACTGCATTTTCCCATACTTTTAAGCAAATAAATCTAGAACTAGTGCGTATTCATATAAATTAACTAGAAATGATATCATATTTTTCACTGTACCTTTTTTGAAGTCGGTTAAATTTTTTTTCCAAAAAATTATTTTATTTCACTCTTTTTAGTGGCAATCTATAACCAATAGGTTTCATGCAATAGCAATAGTTACGAGCAATATACAGGATAACTCAAAAACGTTGGAGGTCCTGGAAAAGACTTGTTCCGTGGGGGAGGGGGGGTTGAAACAATTTTTCCTTAGCGAAAATGTTGCTCGACTTGTTCCGCGGGGGAGGGGGAGTTGAAACAATTTTTCCTTAGCGAAAATGTTGCTCGAGGCTTCGTTAAAGAGATATTCCAGAAACAGAAACTCCCGACCAATCAGAGCGCGAGTATGCCGGAGAAGCGCCTGCGGGTCCTATGCTACCGCAGGCCCTCCTCCGGGATACTCGCGCTCTGATTGGTCGGGGGTTTCTGTCAATATCTCCTTAACGAAGCCTCGAACAACATTTTCGTGAAGAAAAAATTGTTTCAAATCACCCCCCCTCCCCCCGAAACACCCCATTCAAGGACATCCAACATTTTTTGGACACCCTGTATAATTGCATATGGGATTATCAGGAATACATCTGTAACTACATGTGAAGGGATTGATTGCGTTTGGTAAATTCCTTGTCGAGCTGCACCAGAGCATAGCAATTTCGCACCAACAATGGTTTTATAAACAATGAAAGTAGCCATAAATTTTTGCCAATGGGAACATCACGAATTCATGTATCATGAAATACGGAAGGTTCCATCGCGCTCGGTAATTTCCTCACCGAGTTACATCATATAATAGGAATTTTGCGATAACAATAGTTATAAACAATACAGAAATTCATAAATTTTTGCATCTGTGATCATTGCGAAAACCTCTCCGGCAGCAAAATGTAAGGGGTTTCATCGAATTCATTGATTTCAGGCCAAACATTTCACCAAAAAGTAATATAAAGTGGTAAAAAATAAGACAAGGACAAATGTTTTGTTATGGTATCAAATGGCAAATGCTCTTCCAGATGCAAGAACTTTCAATCTGATTGGTCCATCCGTCTCGGAGTAAGAAGCAAGACAAAATTTGTCTGTTTTAAAAAAAAAAACGGGTAAAAAGTGACAAATCATAAAATGTTTCTTTTATGCGACCAACTGGAAGAAATATTCGACAAGATGCAAGAGGTTTCACTCCGATTCATCAAGCCATCTCGATGTAATCGGCAAGCATACCTAAAAATCACGATTTTTTGGTAAACAAACGGGTAAAAAATGACAAATCGCAAAAAGTCTTGATAGCAGGATCACCGGGGGAACATGCTCTACAAGATACAACACGTTTTATTCTGATTGGTCAAGCCATCTCGGCATAATCGGTGAACATACCTTAAAAAAAAAAAATAGAAATATATACATGTCGAATTGAGTAACCTCCTCCTTTTCGAAGTCGGTTAAAAACTAGCGCCGGAGTAGTTTCAACTTTCAACCGAAATCATACGAACCAGAAAATCACGCAAAAAGGGTAATTAATTATTATAGTAATTACTATAAATAATTACACAGAAATTATTATAGTAATTACTTATTGCTGGTTGGTCTTTGAAAAGTAAAAATTGTCGAACGTGTATGTTATATCGATATTTTAATTTAAACATTCATAGTGTACAAATGTTTAAATGTATGGTTTGAGTATACAGTACTTTAGACTTCGCTTAATATTATCAAATTTAAATTTATATTTAATTTTCTTTGAGAACTATTTAAACAATTTTAATAAATCTGTTCAAATAAGATCTATAATAAATAACAATCAATATCAATGGATGAATTTTGCTTAAATATAAATTAAATCTTCATATGAGAATCTTAAGTATACTTACGTAAAATGTACGTATAAAGTTTCTTTTTTTATAGATCAAAAAATACAAATTATTTTTATTTATTAACCATCCTTTACTATCAAACTGCAAATTTTTTGTTTCTGTATAAATGTCAGCTCGATCTTCTACAACTCCGTAGGATTAATATCTGTAGATTTCAAAGGTTGCTCCGTAGCTAAATGTTATTTAAATATAACACAGCTGCATCGACTTTGTGAAAGCAGTATGCAGTAGAGCTGTGCAATTTTTTGTTTACTGGAAAAACTCGATAATCAGGATCACGTGTTTGTATCTGACGCACAAATAGGAACTGCAAATGAATGTAGGAACATGGAAAAAAGTGTATGTCTCAGTTATTCAACGCGTTGCGAGCAAAAATTTACAGCGGCGAAGATTGTAATCTGCAAAGAATTACGTAAATTAATTAAATGTCACATGTATGAATCCACAGAGTGCGCGAACAACAAACTTCCATCGCGTTCCGTTTTCATATTCCCACATAAATTAATATAGCTCGAACCATGTGTGAAATTAAATTTACAATTATCGTCATATTAAAACTGTATCCTGCCAATGTTCATTTGTTCGTACGGTGTCATAATTGTCAGCGACAATTAAGCGATAATAGCGTATGATTCAGTTATTAAATTGTATTTAAACGAAGCAAGTGTACAGATTAGGTGTAACAATTTCTTGTTCTATTTTCACTAGATGATGTTATTCTTTTTGCATTCAATGAAATAAACCTCATATTTTATACGAATATAAACAAATATTTAAATCTCATAACATAATACACGTTTGTTAAAGACCACTATTTTTTAATACAATAGTAAATGTATAATTTGAGACTTAAAGTTAACTATTTTCATAATGGTTGACAAAATTTATTAGATATTCGAAAACAGTCGTAATGAGGTCAGTACCATTCAACGTCAAATCCATCTATACAGGGTGTCTACAGTTAAATCCGGACAAACTTTTAGCAGCTCTGTTTTTTCTGATAAAAAAAAATATCTTCTTCGTTTTTCTTTTTTTGTCAAGATCTACACGTTGATAGAGTTGATTTTTTTAATTCAAGAATAAATGTTTATGAACACGTCTCAATTTAGGCTTTAGAAAAATTGTATTGTCCTATTTTATAGCTTTGATTCAATCCTGGAAGGAAGTGTATGAAACTTGGTATCTATTTGTGGCAGTGGAAAGCCATCATTACGTACACATAGCTAAGGCAATATTTTTGACTATGCTCTTGCATTTTCATTGTTTACCGCAGCAACAGGAAAAACATCTGAATCTTAATCATATTTCGCTACACAAAATCCGCCACGTGTTAAGGGGATCACGTAGCCAATCGAAATAGGTAAAAAAGAGGTTTTGGAATTATAGAAGTTATTTTTTATTTATGATCTCTTACATCCTGCTAGTGTATTTCTATTTCGCTAAACATCCCTCATAAAAATCCTAATGTCTAACTATGACCAAGTATTAATACGCGACGAAGAGGAGAAACAATAAGTACTTTATATTGTTCAGTCTATTATAAACAATATTCGACTGTTACAAAATGTGCTTAAGCTAAAAGTATATAAGTAAATATAAGAGCTATGGATTACAAAAAAAATGGTTTCTTTACTTCCATCTTATAGGATATATACAAAATTCACAATCTTAACACATTTTATTTAAACAATTCAACTTTTAACATTTTATTAAACTTAGGGAAAAAATATTCTAGTATTACTATTATAAATATTTTTAAATATAAGGTACATATGTTACCTTTGTCGAATCAAGCTTATAAGAAGATTTTGATCATTTTGGATGACATACGATACGGATGGAACCCTGAAGCTTTTGTCCGAAACATGTTTTGAAATAATCAATAGCTTGAGTGCTATTGCTCTGTAACACTTTATGTGGCTCACCCTATATAATTAGTGTTTATAGTAAGTAGCTTTACAAATACTATGCGATGGTTGTTATTATTATGTTTTAACTCATCATGTGTTACGTATGCTCGCCCGTTCTTTTCGAAGCTTGCGTTCATTTATTTTATCTACCCCTTGGAATGTGGAGTCTGGTCTTACCGAAGTGCACCCTGCAGCTGTACCATACTTTTTTCAGAATCATCTTTTAACTCGCGTTACGTGGGTAACCCTTTATCTAAACATTCCCTAAAGCCCCACAGATGTTCACCTCTGAGTAACGAAAATC